>NW_019397085.1:1661-58640 GCF_000591075.1 Eurytemora carolleeae
GGGGGTCGGGATGAATAGGCATTAATAGGATAAGTATGTTCTTTACCCCCTCCCCCTTGACTTGTCTGTATTCAGAAGAGTCTGTTTATTTATGTTTGTTTGTCTAAATGTGCTTTGTCCTAACATTTAAATCCAGACCTGTCTCACCATATCCTGTATATACAATCCTCCCCACCTTCTCTTTATCTATCTATCTATCTATCAGCATATGTTGTCATTTATCTATTTACATGTTCAATCTATCTATCCTATTGCTCTGTCTAGTTATCTATTTACAGTTTACATGTTCAATCTATCTATCCTATTGCTCTGTCTAGTTATCTATTTACAGTTTACATATTCAATCTACCTATTCTATTGCTCTGTCTAGTTATCTATTTATCTATTTACATGTTCAATCTATCTATCCTATTGCTATGTCTAGTTATCTATTTCCAGTTTATATGTCTATCTATTTATTTATCCACCTATCCATATATATAATTATCTATTTAAAAATGAGCAAGTCTTGTCTATTATCTGTTTATATGTTACATTTATCAATCTGTCTATTTTTTTTTTACTATTTTTTACTTTTTTCTGTTACATAGTACAGATAAATAATTTACTATCACTTTTTACCAATTATATATCATTACACATCTTCAATCTATCTATCTAGCTCTCTGACCATCTATCTATCTATCTTTCCCCCCTAGGCACCTGTCATTTCCCCCGCAAGACAGTAAATTTTCCCTGCCCTATTCTCCAACTTATTGCAAAACAACTTTAATGTTATACATCCCAAAACGAAATGAAAAAATTAAACAAACTTAACGTTAGAAACTTATTTAAAAAAATTTTTGTAAGTCAATTCATGAAAAAATCAGATTGAAATGAAATTTGTCAAACACTTTTTTTATACTTTTAGAAAAAGAAGAATATTTTTTTGAAAAGACTATTCGTTTATTTTTGTAACATCAATATTTACTGTCAATTCTAGCACTGATAAGACAATTTGTCTCCTAAAAGACTTTTAATTTAAGATTATCATTAAAAAGTTTTTGCAATTCCTGTCATTTTTTCTTTGGGAAAAAAAGAATTAAAATTACCCCCTATTGTCACTTCTGGATTGTTGGTTTTTGATGTTATGAAGGGGAAAAAATCTTGACAACCTTGGTTGGGTGCATTCATAAACCCATACTTAGTGCTTACTACTTACTCCTCTGGAGGGGTTTAAAGTGTGGGTAATCAACATGGTTCAAGACACGCTCTGTAATCAACTGTTCCCGTATTGGATATGGTTCTGATTTGAGGTTTTTGCATTGCAAGCAGTGTGGCAGGTTTAGGGTGTGTATTGGGGGGAATAAATGGTTGCAAATCCATAACTTGATTGAACCTGGACATGTGGTGTCCTGCAAACTAAACTCTAGTTTGCCAATACAGGGATTATATACAAGCCAGCTGCAGTGATAGGGATCTTTAGTAGCAATGTTAGGGGAGTAAATCCTAAAGGGAAAATACAATAATTTCTTTTTTTTTAAGGACGGCAGACGTAATTTCAAGTTACCATATCTGATTAACAAATATTAAAACAATTATTTTTAATGTTGTCATTTCTCTAACAAAAACTTTACAACTACAGTTCCTTAAAACAAAAATTGAACATTTCTTAGAAAATGAAATTAAAATGCATTTTTTTATTTAACTTATGTCCTTAACATGTTTTTACTAAGATTTTCAATGTCTTAAATAAGTTTGAAACTAAGCTACCCCATTCCCCCTTGATCGTGATTCTGCTCCTTTAGCAGGGTAACCTTGAGGGTACAATGTACAAGTGTATTAAGCAGCTCGTTATAATAATTACAATTAAAGTTTAAAACTAGGTCGTTTCCTTCAACCTTCAGATAGAAATAATCCTTATCCCCTTATATGGGGGGGGGGGGTAATCATTATCGGAATTGCAATTTAACTTTTCAAAATTTTACCTTGCTCTTCTGGTTTTCATTAAAGAAAAAGCTTGGAAACCCAGTTTCCTCCTACAAACCTACCAAACGCAGCCATTTCGTGGTTCTACTTAGTTCACCAATCAAAATTTGAGGCAAATCAATCAAGGGGTTTATTAGTTATGATTGGACATTCAAACAAACAAACATGACAACAGAGAATATTATTTTGTTAATTAAGATATAATTTTGCAACTGCAGTCTACCAATGATAGAGAGTTTGGCAAATTGTATTGTACAAGAAAGATATATCACAAAAATAAAAATTAAGGAACTGGTTGCCCGTCACAAACTCTAATTTCTTTATTTTTGCAACCTAAATTTTTAGTTTTGCTAGATCTAATAGTCAACATTTAAAATATCAAAGGTTTAAACAGGTTTAAGAAATAAATGGATTAGAAAATAAGATTATTAGATCCTTTGTATTAAAAAGATAAAGACAGCATACAGTGTCGGTATACATTGTACGTAAAGTCAGAATTATATTTGTATTTTTAGGTTGAATTTAAACAGTGAGGACATCAGTATTCAACCCGTTCATCCCAGTATCATGGGACAGGTTAGTTATAATACAGTACACTCACATAATAACTTTACACCATACATAGTAATTTTACAATAACATTATAAGTTAATTTACACTGTGCATGCATGGTAAGTGTACAATTACATGTAAATACTCTTTTCACTGAAAATTTAACAAATATCAATTGTAATCAATATATGAGAAATTAATATAAAGTTTGTTAAAAATGTTTCCAAGCTGCCATTAACTCTGATTTTCTAATTCCTATGTCTTTGCAACCCAATTTCGTATAATTTAGCTATTTAAACTATGATTTTTGTTAGATTAAATAATATAAGTTTGAAATATGAAGAGTTTACATCATTATGTTTTTAAGACATAGGTATTAGAAAATGGCAAAAGCTCAGTTCCCTGTGCGGGCCTTGAACCTAAACATTTGGATCATCTGGAATTTGTTTCTGTATTTATATAAATATCTTCTAAAACTTGTTCTGTAATGTTGTGCGACAATTGTTTATATTTTAAGCCTGCTCTGCTCTAATGAAAGCCTGGATTTGCTGGGGGGGGGGGGGGGGGGGGTGAAAAGGCATTAAAAGGATAAGTATGTTCTTTACCCCCTCCCCCTTGACTTGTCTGTATTCAGAAGAGTCTGTTTATTTATGTTTGTTTGTCTAAATGTGCTTTGTCCTAACATTTAAATCCAGACCTGTCTCACCATATCCTGTATATACAATCCTCCCCACCTTCTCTTTATCTATCTATCTATCTATCAGCATATGTTGTCATTTATCTATTTACATGTTCAATCTATCTATCCTATTGCTCTGTCTAGTTATCTATTTACAGTTTACATGTTCAATCTATCTATCCTATTGCTCTGTCTAGTTATCTATTTACAGTTTACATATTCAATCTACCTATTCTATTGCTCTGTCTAGTTATCTATTTATCTATTTACATGTTCAATCTATCTATCCTATTGCTATGTCTAGTTATCTATTTCCAGTTTATATGTCTATCTATTTATTTATCCACCNATTATCGGATTTAATATTACGCAATTTGGGTGTAAGTACCTAATTGTTTCTATTTTTGTCATAAAAGAAATGTAATTTTGTAATCCCCCTCCTTCCTATAAACCTGAGTCCTTATTGTCTCTGTATCTAGTGAATGTTTTCCTTTCTGTAATGAAAATTCAAATTCGCCGGGGTCTTAAAATTTATGCAAAGTTGCCTGTGCAAAAACATAATGTTATCGCGTGATTTATTATTAAGTTGAAAGGACAGTTGGTTGAATATGTTCAGTTTACTTTTAGGGTTTTCATTCGCAAAACTTTTGCGCAATTTTTGCGGAACGAAACGCAATATTTTTCTTTCTTTGCGCATCAATTTTGCGCGAAAAAAACAACAATTTGCGCAATCATTCGCAAAAGTCATTTCGCGCAAAATTGCCCTATTCCGCTTTTGCGAAACTCAAGTTTTGCGCAATTCCGCAACTAGAGTTTTGCGCAAAAGATTTAGCCATTTCGTGGAAACCCTATTTACTTTCTAAAATCAGATCAGGGAGAGATATTGAGAAATATATTCCAAATGAACCGCCAACTGTCATGGTGGACATAATTCTCTTCATTTAGATCTATTCAGCTTTTTAGATATTTAAATGTCTTCATAATTATATATATATCCAGATATCAATCAGGGGGCCGGGGGGGGGGGACGTCTTCCAAGCCACCATCTCTAAATCAAGAGATTTCCCTTCTAATGTTTCCAGTTCAATTTTCTTTCTTGCTTCTTGCTTCTTGTTTCTACACTTTGAGGCCTCTCCAAATAGTTATTTTGACATCGAGTTGTGGAGCAGGTAGGGGAGAAAAAAGGAGGTTTGTGGGAGGAAGGGTAAAAGGGATTGCTCCCTGCTGTCCTTCTTGTTATAGTCTTTCCGAATTCCGGTAATTTTAAGAAAGCCCATAACTGCACTCCTTATGCAAAATGGGAGTTGTAAGCTTTAAGACCCCATTTTGAGGAATCTTCCACAGCAGTCCAGTCCTCGCAGATGGTCGAGTAAAAAACCGGTATCGTTGTCTATGGCTTGTATACCACCAGGGATTAGCGGTTTTAAAATGTAGATAGATTGAATTTGTTTCCAAGCTATCTGCAGGTTATCTATTGATTATTGAGTCAAAGAACTGATAAATTGTATTCAAATTTTCTCATCCTTAAATTTTAACAATTTAGATCAAAGCTTTATGGTATCTGATTGCTTAGATAAAAGGATGTGAAATCTGATTACGGGCAATTACTATAAGTTGAAGGATTGAGTGACTAGCTACTTTCTATAAAACATCTTTTAAAGCATTAATGATTTCCTTTTAATCATTTTATACTAACCATTAGATTTCTTGCTTTGTGCCAATTTTCATGTTCTGTTGCATAAACCACCCTTACGTATAGTTGGTATTATAATTGGTGTTTTTTATTTTTTCTTCATCTTTTTTTTCCTGTATTTCCCTTCGGCCCTGTTTTCTCACTGTTTATTTCTGTTTGTTATTTTATATCATTTATATTTCTGATTCCCTTGTATCCCTACGTATCTCTGTATCCTTGTATCCCTATATATATCTGTATCATTGTATCCCCGTACATCTCTGTATCATTGTATCCCCGTACATCTCTGTATCCTTGTATCCCTTTATATCGCTGTTTCCCTATATATTTTTGTATCCCTATATATCTCTGTATCTTTTTATCCCTAAATATATCTGTATCCTTGTATCCCCGTACATCTCTATTTCCTTGTATCCCCGTAATCTCTATTTCCTTGTATCCCTATATGTGTATGTATCCGTGTATCCCTTTATATCACTGTATCCTTTTATCCCCCTATATCTCTGTATCCTGTAAATAAACCTAAGCGTACTACGTATGTCTACGCTATAGAGATGATTTCTGTATGAGATAAACCGTAGGGTTAGTTATACTTTCACTTCCTACCATTCAATTACCAGCATGTAGAGAGAGAGAACAACCTCCCTTCATTTTCATCATCAAACTTTACTTCACTTCATTGATCAATCATAATCACTGTATCATAAATCTGCAAGTAACTGTGATAGTAAAGCCACAACTAAAAAAAAAATCAATTTTCCTGAGAGAAATATAGGGATGTATCAAATATTCTAGGTGCCATGGTAAATTGGATATGCCACTCTAACAGACGAAATTAGTATCTTTAGCGGATTAAATGTGTATCTTTGGATGAAAAAGTTATCGTAGGCATTGCTTTTTACCAAGTGTTCATACATCTTGCTGTCATTTTTGCAGAAGCATAAAAAGTGTCCCTGTAAGCCTATAAACCTGTTTTTGCAAACTTTGATTGACAACCTAATTGAAAAATGGACACTTCAAAAAAAATATCACCATTTAAACTATGTTTTTTTAGTTTAACACGTTGAAGTTAAAAAAAACTTTGTTCAAGAATGACCTTTATTTCTCAAACCCAAAACTAATAAGTATTAAAATACAAATATATATAAAAATATATAAAAAATTATAAAAAAATATATTAACTTTATGGCAGATTTATCATATATTTTTTTAAAAACTGACGTGAATTATGAAAACGTCAAGAATAAATAAATTTTAAATGAACGGAAATAGAATTATGATTGTAATCCTTATCAACCTTAAACAGAGCTCGTGTAAAATTTAATTTAAGTGGATAATTCAGATAAAATACAGAAAGTTTTTACTAAAAAAAAGGTTTCGGTAAAAAGACCGGTTGATATACGCGAATAAATGCAAAGGAGACACAAAATAACATGTGAATTATGATCTGTATGGTTTGTTAGAAGGAAATTGTCTAGTTTTATCTTTAATAATTGATTTAAGACCTTGTATGCACACACCACGAGCTTTATATATATCTTCTGGTTTAAACCCACCGCAAACCAAACCAAACCAATCTGAAATTATGTAAGTAACAAACCATACCTTGAAACCTATTTATTTTCTAGTTAATATGAGTTAAGGCAGAAATAGTAAAGAAAGTATAAGTTACGAAATTTATTCACCAGCCCTATGGTGCGCCATTTATAGAAAAAAAAGACCAAAAATATTAGGTCACAAAGTTTCAAGTTCATGGTAGAAATTATGTTTTTAAGATTTATTTGGATTGAAATAATTTTTGATAATTTAAAGGCTTTAGACTTAACGGAGAGTTTAGCTGAATCTTTTCTAACATTGGGATTTCTAAGTTTGGTGGTTTGATCAATGATAGATTTTAATCTTAATAAAAAATTTAACTTCTTTAGTTCATCAAAATGGTCAAATTCATCATAAAGATTAACTTCATTTCATTCAAAAGTTTCCAACCCTGTTCAAATATTATTCAGTTTAGGATTAAGTTAAGGTAGAAAAAAAGAGTTTTTGTCAAAACTTGAACTTGTTAATAGTGCTCACAACTCAGAACACACTCACAGATATTATTGAGTAATCTACAAAAGCTCAGGTTTCAGTTCTCCCCCTCCCCTTCCATCATCACACGTTTCATCTCTTTATTATTGTTAGTATTATTATCATCGTATCATTATATTATTATAGACTTTAGAAACTTAAATTCTGTTTTTGTTCCAAACTCGGCACTTTTTACTTACACAATTTACACCTTTCCAAGTATTCTGTTTTCTCAAATCCTCCTCCTCCCCCCGCCATAAATCAACTTTTTCTCCTAGTAAACCTGCCACAGAAATAGTTATAGGTTATTTCTAATTTTCAGCTTGTATTAAAGAAGAACTCCCCAATGTGCAATAAAAAAGTAGTTATATTTCTAGAAAACCTACTTTTTGCCACATACAACATGTTTTTATACTATGCTGGGGCACGTCAAGTAAATTTCACGATAGATCATATCTAACTTCACTTTTTTTGAAAAGCTGCTAATAAAATAATATTTCATTATTTCACGAAGGTGTAAAATCAAGACTAAAGTACGCACCTCTGACCCTTTAATAAAAGTAAATTCAACCTAAAGTCTGACCGCGTCAACCTAGTTGCACCGGCTAGTCCTATTGAGTGTCTGGGTGACACAGTACAAACTGGGACCAGAAAGGTTGACCCGGCTCGGAAATTCAAATGTACTACGGATGCCCGTGAAAGGCGCTTCAAGGTCACAAAGTCGTAAAAGTATAATTTCTGATTTCAAATAATCGTAATGTTTAGAATTAGAATTGGAGTCGATAAAATAACCTCCAAGGGTCCTTATATTGCATACAATCCTGTTTATCTGAATTTTATATCACAGCTCTCGAAATTATTGTATCATTTTTAACAATATTGCAAATTTTTTATTTTGTTTTTATTTTTTGATTTAATTAGCGAACTTTTGAAGTTCAATGATCCCACAGTTTCAAGTGTTGTTGTGTTTTACTAGGTTTGCTTCACTGATGTTACAAAGGAGAGCGTGAGTAGGGGGGGGGGGAAGAGGTAGGAAGGTGTTTTAGAATGAAAAGGGGGGGGGGGAACAGTCCACCTTTTGTATTTGTGTGGTGTTCTGTATCAAGTGAAAGTAAATGATACTGAACAGTTTTGTAAATTGTTCACAATTCTACACACTAAACACTGCACAGCTGGAAACAATTCCAAGAAATCTTAAAATATATTTAAAAAGTTAACAGCATTTATATATATAAAATATTTATATTTAATTACATGGCAAGACACAGAGCTTTATAATATAATAATCTTCCATGAACTTAAATTTAATAAATCTATCTGTTTAACAAACTCATTCTATTTCAATTCAACTTTTTATAACAATGTCTTTTATGGATTTTGAATAAAGCTCAACTAAGCGATCATTGATCGATACCCATTCAATCCGTATCAACCTTAACTGGTGGCCAATGATTGTTTCCCTAATTAGTTAAACGAACCCTTCCCCCCCATCCCCCCACCCCCTTCTATACCACAATCATCCTGTCTTATACCTCATATCCTTGATACCCCCCCCCAAACCCATTGTTCCCATCCCCCCTGACTTCTAGAAGGTTCCAGATTAAACCTTGAATTCTGAATGATTTAGATTAGATTATATATAGTTAGGATCTATCAAGATAACTGATAGATGGATAGATATACATGCTAGTGCAACCCTACATGCATAAATATCTATCTTAATATAGATTAATGCGCGAAAGTAAGAATTAAACAATTCTAAATTTATAATAAAAAGATTTTGATTTTATTTTGTTTTTGATGAATTTAACGAGACTCGTTCAAATTATCTGTATTATTTTAGACAAGTGCATTTTAAAATTTTTCTCAGCAAAATAACTTTTTTGTTTTGTTTTGGTCTGATGGTTTGCGGAAGTTGGAAATAACCCATTTATTTGGCAAGCCCTGACTGTTCAATACGATCCGGGTTGTCATAACCTATTAAAGAACTAAACTGCCAACCCAGAGAGAACATAGTCATGCTTCAACATAAACTAGAAGAAGGGAGGGGTGGGGTTCAGTTATATGAGGGGAAGGAAAAAAGGGGGGGAGGTCAGTGGTTGGGAGAGGAGGAATCAATTACATTCAGAGAAAAAGAAAAAAGGGAGGGGGAGGCGGGAATAGTTACATTTGAGGAAAATAAGGAAAAAAAGGGAGGGGGAGGCGGGAATAGTTACATTTGAGGAGAACAAGGAAAAAAAGGGAGGGGGAGGTGGGAATAGTTACATTTGAGGAGAATAAGGAAAAAAAGGGTGGGGTAGGCGGGAATAGTTACATTTGAGGAGAACAAGGAAAAAAAGGGAGGGGGAGGTGGGAATAGTTACATTTGAGGAGAATAAGGAAAAAAAGGGTGGGGTAGGTGGGAATAGTTACATTAGAGGAGAACAAGGAAAAAAGGAAGATGTATTATTTTTATATTGTTGTTATTTGTATATCTCTATTTTTTACTCTCAAACCATAATTGTCGCGTTCCTCCCTTCCTGTTATGAACTCCACCCCCCCACCCCCCCTCTAACTTTCCTTCCTCCCTTACCCTATTTACTCCCTGGCACCCCTATCCTTGTAGATGTAAATGAAGTCTGATCCTGCATATCTATATTGTTTAATATCTACATATATTTACAACTGCAAGAATAAATCTAGGTCATATTGTCTAGGGGAATAGGAACTTGTATTCATTACAATGAAGACGACAAAAATAATGAATACAATTTTGACGCGGCATTATTCCGCTTGACACAAAAAAATATGATACAGGTCGTTTTCCAAATCCAAATATTATGTTTTCAGTATCAACTACTTCATTAAAGCAACAATACCCAATATATCATCGTTAGAGGACAGCTTTAAAAAGATTAGGACCAACTAAGCTTAATGAATATTTTTTTGGAAATTGTGCATTTAACAATTTTTGTTTGATTGATAAATAATTATGAAGATATTTGAAATTAGTTAACCGCAAGATATTTCCTAAGATTAATCTCACAGTTTTAATTAGATAAAGGGAAATCGTCCTTGTATGGGATACAAGGTGTAATTGATAACTGCCTGGACTGTCAATCATAGCAATGCTACCTTATCCATAAACTATCTATCTATCTATACTTGTATCTGTCAATAAATTTATCTATTTATCTATCTATCGACACAAAAATCTAGCAGCTGTCTATAAGAATTGTATTTATGATGTATATCCTTGAAATTCAAGAATATACCCAATACAAACAGTCTGTCATATACATACATATATATATATATATATATAATCTACAATGAGATGTGTTGGTGACGACAAGTTGCGTGCGCTTAATTTTTTCAATTTAGAACAAATTGGTCTGTCACAGGAACTCTGCAAAAGCAAATTATTTAGCTTATTTTCTATTTAAAACAGGTGTAATGTCTGCACAACAATATAACCTAAACCCTGTCTTAAGTTATAGCTCGACAGTAACCAAAACATAAAGGCTTGCATAAAAAAAATTCAAAAGATAGTAAAATTAATGTTTGAATGACTAAGCACATAAATGTATAAAGATCAAAAGATAAATAAATGCATGTGGTTACGCATCAATACATGAATAGATAAAGTTACAGAAAGTTTAGGGTATAGAAAAGCACACATAATGTTCACTAATATTGTAAACAACAACTTAATACCTTATATCTTATTATTTTTTGTTAAAAATACCAGTTCCGCGCGCGAATGGGATGCGTCACATACTAAAATGCGTAGGTTATCCTTATCCTTCCATCCTCTTTCTAATATCACTAGATGCATTTAAACCTATATACGCATAGATACATAAGGGTGTAGATATGCAGATAGCTATATATATATATATATGAACAACAATCATCTATCTTCTTTTGCTCAAATATTTCAAATAATTGATATTGATGCATTGTATAATGCATACCGTATATATGTTTCCTTTACACGGTCAAACCTTCACTCATAGAGATGCAACTTTTCCCTTAGATCGATGGGACCAGAGACCTAATTACAAGTTACCCTCCATTTATATAGTAGCTTGTTGGACTCACAACGGTACCTTTAAAACCTTTACTTGATGCAAAAAAAGAGAAAATATTGTCATTTTTTATGTATCTTAAAGGGACAGACCGGCTATGTAAGGTAGTTGAACTGAGTATGCAGTGTTGTGGAATGCTTCTTTCGGATTCATTTGAGACATATAAAACTTTTTTGAGATCTGTAAATCCTGAGTTTGAGCGCAAATTCGACATTCAAAACTCCTACTTTGGGGGTGGATACGTTTTCAGAATTGGTTTTCTTTTAAATTACTAAATAACGACGACGAAAAATAAAGTAAAAATAATACAGTAATCTAATTAGATGGGTGGGAACATTTTTCTCAAAAGAAATTTGTCAATAAATCAATGCTAAAATCAATTATTTTGTTTTTATCATTTTATTGAATTTCTTATTTCTTTGAATTTATTCGCAGATTTCTTCAAATTCTTTAAATGTCTTTTCAATAATTTTTCCAGAAAATCTGCAGAAATTCTTTGTGAATAATGAGAAAGTAGAATAATGAGAAAATAGAAACTAATAATTGAACAAGATTACTTACTTTTGATAATAAGATTAATTTTATTTTCTCAACCTGTTCCTAAACAACTAATTAGTTTACTGTAGAATTTTGTTTACTTTTTCGTCGTCGTTATTTATTAATTTAACAAAGAAACGTTTCTGAAAACGTATCCATCCCCAAAGTAGGAGTTTTGAACGTCGAACTTAGGATCTTTAAAAAGTTTTATATGTCTTAAATGAATCCTAAAGAAGCTTTCCACAACACTGCATACTCAGTTCAACTATCTTACATAGCCGGTCTGTCCCTTTAAAATTGTTAAGTTCTGATAGTTTCCCTTTTATCTGTTTTGCGTAAATCCACAGCTGAAGTTTATAGAGAACCTCGGATTGAAAATGATCAATGCTGAGAAGGAAAATCACGTATATTTTACTCATGGTTAAATGTATGTACACCGTTCTGAATCGAACACATGCCACTCTTTGGTTGGAGCTGGGGGGGGGGGGGACTTAACAAGTTGAAATAAACGATTTCTCAGTTCTGACTTTGTATAATGTTTGAAACTATATCCAGCAATCATGGGCAGTTTTAAATCTTAAACCTGAGAACTCGGATAGAATAAATTATCCCTAATAAATCTATTAATATTATTAAAATGTAATACAAACTACTGCTCAAGGGTTCAATACTAAAATTGCAAATTACCTTTTTAGTATTAAATTTGTTCTGTCAGATGTTAGATGGTAATCCGTCAATCTGTCAATCAAACTGAACCCATGTCTGTTCGTTTATCCGTCTGTCTGTCTGTGTATGCATACAATCAAACCAAACATATTCAGATTTGGGGTGTAATCCATATTTTAAAATCTTTTTAAAGGAATTGTTCTTTGCCTCAAAGTCTGATTTTCTCATTCCTATATCTTTGCAACCGAAAGTCGTGTAGACCTTAGATATTTCAAACTATTGATTCTGCTAGACCAAATAATAAAAGGAATTGAGTCTTTGCCACAAATTCTGCTTTTCTAAACCCTATATCTATGGATTCCAATGTCGTAGACCTTAGATATTTCAAACTATGAATTCTGTTAGATCAAAAAACATAAGTTTGAAATATTAATGATTTACGACATTGGGTTTCAAAGAAATAGGGATTATAAATTCAGAGTTTGTGACAAAGACTCAATTCCTTTGAGTTGTTGGCAAAGAATCTTTCTATTATCTTAATTTTTTTCTTTTAAACATTTTCCCTGATTTCTTAAATTGTTAAAAAACCAGATATTCTGAATTAAACAATGAACTTTGAAGGAACCTTTCAATGAAATGCAATACTCCTAATTATTAAATTCGGAAAATCTTATATTTAGACTTTTTTAATTTTTATTCATAAAATAATGTTTAAAACATCAAATATCGACTAAAATTTCAAGAAAACGAAATCTTCAAAGTTTTTTTTTTATTTTGAAAATAGTTCCTTAAACTTCCTTTGACTATTTGGCTGTACTAGGTTTGACAATTTTAAGAAATAGAACATAATCATACACGCTTAAGTCATTTTATTATTTTTTTTTTAAACTCCTTAGCTCATTTCATGGAGTTATTCTTGGATATAATAATAATAATAGCTTATAATAACTTATTCTCGAACCATGTATCCTACTCAAGCCCCCCCCCGCCCCTTCCTCCTACAGGGTTTCCGAAAAAAAACATGAAAATTGAGAGACGACTTGAAATTCTTCCTTAATTTCTAATATTGAATGCATGGTAAAGAAAGTAAAAAAACGAGATTGTACGTCTAACGAGCTCTTCATAAAGAGGTCTATATATACACCTTTCTTGTATTTTAAAAATTGTCAAAGACATTAGATATTAAGACAATTTTGGTCAATTAAATAAATTGAAATTGCAACATCTCCGTCAATTTTGAAGGAAGATTAAAAAAATGGTAGACCACATTTTGAAAATCTCAAGACCAGTCGTTTTCTATATTAGATGTTTAAAGTGGAATACTGCAATAATTGTGTTTATGAAAAAAGGCCGCATGGATCAAAGACGATATAAAAGTTGTCAATCATTTCCCTTGTTTATTGGGACACCATGTGTATCTCTAGCATACATTAAATTTAAAAGAAATGAGTTAAGTTTAGAGGTTTGAATAACTTGTTTGGTAAAACCGTTGAACCAGGATCGCCGGTTTAAAACAAGCACAAGCTAACGGTCATTAACAATTGAAAAATTGAAAGAAAAAATCAGAAAATTATGTTTAAATCAACATCAAAAGGGGTTGTTTACCTTTTTAAAATTGGATATAAAACTTCATTTTTTTTCGAATTGACCAATAAGATTAGATTTACTTACTTTCTTTATTATCTTCTTTTAGCATTAAATAAAACTTATAAGAAGTATATGTAAGTAATTTGTACATATATTTATATTGTTGTATTGTATAGCGTGTTTGATATAAGATACATTTTATTCTACATATTTCTACATATTTATCTTTTTTAACCCAGTGTTCAATTAATTTGTTGAACACTTATTATACACATATTTCATAATTATAAATCATAAAATGATTAAAATTACAACAAAATTAATTAATTGAAAAATCTTAAAATATAGGACAAATATAACTAGCAAATTGAAACTTTTCTTACTTTAAAAGTATATAATAAATCAAAAAATTAAATCAATTTATTAAAGGTGATTTTATTTTCAGGATAACTGGTTTAGTATCACGTATACTAGTTCCAACACGACCAGATACTTCTCCTGTCAGAACTCCAGGGAGAGGGACGAGTGGATCACCAGTCTCAGGAATATACACATTTTAACACATTTAAAATACATTAAAACACATTTTAACACCTATAACACTTTTAAGCACATTGAAAATATCTTTGTAACCTGATGGTTGATATTTCAAACTTAGATTATTTTATCTAACAGAATCATTAGTTTTAAATATCAAGAATTTCGACATTGGGTTGCAGTAACATAAAGATTAGAAAATCAGAGATTGTGTTTAACCCAGTTATTTTGTAAACTGTTTCATTTTATTAAAATTGTGCCCTGAACGTTTTTCGTAATATTAAAATTTAACAAATAGAAGTTTTCCTGAGCCGATTGCAATCTTTTAAGTCTTGTTTGTTTCTCCGTAATAAAACTTCTAACCTTTAAAAAAATTCTGAGAAGCCATGTTTAAGATGTATCCATGAACCATATTGGCGTAGTAACCAGGAATTAGATATAGAATATGCAAACATGCTTTTTATCTAATAAAGGCTTTGGGTATGACTAAGAGCTTAAAGTGCAGAGCGGGGGGCGGGGATTTTTCAAAAATATATATTTAAAGGAATTGTCCACGTTTTAAGACATTTTCTTGCTCGGTTGGTCTTAGAAATTCTTGAGTAAAAAACGTTTTTGTATGTGATCTAATTTTCAATAGATAAACAAAGATATCTCCGTCATCGGCGTTTAATACGGTGTAATTGGAATTGTGCAGATAGTTTTTTTAGGTTCACTTGAAAGTACGTTGTTTCTAGCTTTCGAAAGGGATGGTTTCGCCTTTTTAGATTAATTTACATATTAATCCCTTTATCCCCCCCCCCCTCCCTGCCTCTTCTATTCAGATATTGTTTAAATCCTCCCATTGCTTAAGAATACAATATGCAGAGTTGAACAAACATTTTGAAAAAGTAAACAAACAAACACGACGTGTAAACATGTGTATATTGCTGCAGGAAAACCTTAACTCCGCTGGAAGATCGACGGAGGATGGAGAACAGTCTCAAAATATGGGTTTTTGAGATCAAAGGACTGTCGGAGAAGAAAAAATATTTCTGTGAAATTCATCTTGATGATAAAATTTACGCGAGAACGTCGAGCAAGAAAATGGCTGGAATGTGTTTCTGGGGAGAATATTTTAATTTCCCAGATCTTCCCAAAGTGGAGAAAATTACAATTCTCATCTACAAGGACAAAGGAAAGGTTCGGAGACAGCGGAAACCTGTCGGGCGCGTCAAGATCTGTGTTGCGAGCGTACTATCTCGTCGCGAGGTTGAGAAATGGTATCCTGTCGAAAAATCGTCGCGACGAGAGTCTCCTAGTATACGACTGAAGTGTCAGTTCCAAAGTATTGATGTACTACCACTTCAGGACTATGAGGAGCTTCTCAAATTCTTGACGGACGATTACAAGAGTTTGTGTCGGCTCCTGGAGCCCCATATATCCGTGAAGGTGAAGGAAGAGCTCTCCTACTCCCTGATGAACGTGTTCAAGATCCAGGATATTGCTGAGGACATCCTGGCGGATATTGTGGTTCATGAGATTGCGTCCAATGACAATGATACTTTGACATTCCGAGGAAACTCAATTGCAACCAAGGCTATGGAGACTTATGTTAAACTTGTGGGTGAGAAGTATCTTGAAGACACGTTGAGATCTACCTTGCATGATATCCTGAACAGTGAACTCGACCTAGAGGTCGACCCCATCAAGGTCAATAATCCTGACCTCTTGTATTCACACAGACAAGACCTCAGGAATATTGTTTCAATAGTTTGGAAACGTATTGCCAACTCACACAGTCTGTTCCCTGTTCCGCTCCAACGATGCTTTCATAAGATCCGACAGTTTCTAGAACAGGTTGGAAAAGCCGACATGGTTGATAAACTTGTCTCAAGCTGCCTCTTCCTTAGATACCTCTGTCCAGCCATCCTCGGTCCAAACCTCTTTAATATAACCGATGAGTACCCAAGTGAAAGATCTAACCGGAACTTGACTCTGATTGCAAAAACACTACAATCCCTTGCCAACTTTGCCCGGTATGAGGGTAAGGAGAACTCAATGGAGTTTATGAACGGGTTCCTGGATGATGAAATGCAGAATATGAAAACATTCCTCCAGCTTGTATCAAGTCCCCCTCCTGAGGACTGGATTCATGATCTCTCTGGGTTGAATGAGAAAGGAGATCTAGGAAAACATCTCTCCAACCTTCACACAATCCTTGTAGAGAATATCTGTAAGATCCCATCCGGTGGAAACCTCAACCTTCAGCATTTAAAATCCATCCTCAACAACATCAACAGCAACCTCCACCGTCCTTCAACCTCAACCCTTGATAATATCGCTGAACCCACCCCTGTAAAGATAAAGCGAATGTCGGTTGAGGATAAGTCTCCGGGTATACACAGCATCCAGAGCGTACAGAACATGAGTAGTGTGGGGAACGTAAGTCAGAACAATGTTATCTCCAACTGGATGTCCTGGACCCTGGGTCGAGGAGAGAAGAGATCAAAGGTGTGTGAGCCTATTCCTCAGCATAAACTAAAGAATACAACTCTAGGAAAACCAAGCTTCTATACCCCGGATGTAACTGAGTCCAGTTCCTCTTCTGCCTCTCTTACCCCTTCTCCCAAGTATTCAGCCAACCCAGGGCTCTGGACACACTCGCAACAAACTGGAGTTCGGAAAAATGCGCGAAGTGTGAGCAGTATTAGTATTATTGATGATTCAGATTCCGAGTCAAGTAGTGCTTCAAGTCATTATAGGACAGATGCACAAGGAAATCCTGCCCTGCAGTTCTCTACTCTACCCAGACCTAGAGTTGAGACAAAAACCCTCTCTGATTACGAGAGAGAAATCCACGGACTGCGATCCGCGATGGAATCCCTTCAACTTAAACTCCACGATGCTGAGAGGAAACTTCAATCTCAGCAGTGCTCCGGGTCTAGCTCAGGGAGTGAAAGAAGTACAACTTCACCCAGACATTCCCCAACCAAAGACGAATATATCCCTTTCTCTAAGAACGAGGAGGTGAAGGAAACCTTGGGAAGATTGTTAAAAGAAGAAGATCTGCTAAGACGAGATCAACAATCTCTAATTCATAAGATGGGAGACAAGGAACTAATGATCCTTCTCCAGCAGCGGAAAATAGCAGCCCTGGACGAGGCAAACAATAGACTGGTCTCCGAGTTATCTCGGCTAGGGGAGAAGGTTGGATATAGGCACAAGAAACCTATCCCTGATACTCCCAAGACTGTGGACGAACTACTGGATTCCTTTAATGATACTCCGGTATAACATGAATATACTGTAGTGTTTCCTTCAATCTTAGAGTTCATCTTTAGATTTGATCCGCTCCTAAATTAAGTTAAACCTTCCACACTACCCCCGCTCCGTTCAAATCTTCCGTGTTTTGCCAGAGTGTTGAAATCACTATAAAGTAGTTGACTGCAAGGTTACCTAGGTGAGGGGAGAGAGATTAAATCCTAGTCGGATGATAGATCGTCTATTTCCGATTTGTCTGTACTCCGTCTTTAAGATAGAACTGTGAATATCTTCAGGATCGTTCAGTTCTGGAAATTGATTTCGGCAATCAGAGATAAAGTTCATCATTGATCATCAAATCTCGGGAAATATTATTGAGAGATAGCAACCGATAAACATTTATACGCAGAGCTAAAACCCGGAAACGGAATCTGATCCACGAAACCCTTCTTCTCCAATGTTGGAGAGAACTGTATCCGGTTTCCACTAAAAGTTGGTATTTGAAAGATATAAAAATAGCGTTCTTTAAAACCATATTGTTGTGTAGATGATCTGACATACAATTGTATAATTGCCGACATATTGTGATTTCAAATTTTATATGATTTATAGCTTTTGTTATTGTTATTGGCTTTCTGCATATCATAGTCTATTCATAATATATTATGTGATATTTATGTAGAAATGTCTTTTGTTTTGCAGAGCTTAGATTCAACAATGTTAGCTAGGATTAGATAGTGAGAATAATATTAATCAGCTTGCAAATTTGAAACTTTTTCAAAAATTTGATAGGCCACATTTTTTTACCAATGTATTTTCATGGAAAAAATGCACCCAAAAGCTTTCCACGTTTTTTTTAAATTAAGAAACGAAAATATAGTTTTTTAATTGTTCGGAGGCATATCAAGAACTATATTTAAGAAATACTAAAAACCCATTTTGTGCATATAAAGATGCATATTTGATTTTTAAAATTTTGAATAGTGATGACCCAACAGAATTTCAAATTTCAAGTTTACGACACCAGGTTCTAAAGATATTAGGAATGAAAATTAGGGGTTTTCAGGCAAGTGTTATGTTGTATTCAAAAACTGAATTTGTCATGATACTTTTAATAAACTTGATTTTAATTAAGTTTAAAAAAAACTTAGTTACCAAAAAAAGCCGTGCATTGGAAGGAATATAAAAGATCAGTGATTGGTTGTTTGTTTTTTGCTCCCAAAACTTGCAGTACACTTTCTATACAAAGCTTTGGTATATATTTTTGTGTGTTATGTTAAAATGTTTAAGCTTCAAAGTGACTTTGATGTATTCTAAAGGCACGACCAGTTTACAAGATAGTTTCACGTTCTCAGAACAAATAAAGCCGTGAGTATGACGCCATTAGTTTGCGTTTTCATCTTTCTTTCTTTGAATATAAATGTACTTCGCGCCCTTCTTTCTAGCCTTAGAGGGCGCTTCGCGCCCATCTTCTAAATTAGTTGTGAACATGTTCTCTTTGTGTACATCGTAAAACAAAACAAAAAATAATTCGCGGATTTTCACAAAAAAATTCGCGGATTTTCAAAATTTTTAAAAATTTAATGACGATCGAATTTTGATGGAGACAAATATTTGAAATTTTGATTTTTCATAAACCTTCCTTGGGGTCCCTAGATGTCCCACAAAAAATTTGGGCCCGATCGGTTCAGCCGTTTTGACGTTTATTGGATACAAACAAACAGACAGACAAACAGACAAGCCAAATTTATATATAGATGTAAAGTGCATACTCAGGGTTCACTAAAATTAGAATTGATTGAGAACTAAAGACGACCTTTTCAATCCTTACAAGGGGAGGGGGGGGTAAATTTCCATCTATCCATGGATGTATTAAGTCATCCATGATCACCAAGCTCGCTGTAAAAAGTCCATTTCGTATCTTGTTCTTGGCTAAGTAACTTTTTGAGAAGCGTCTTAATTTAATGGTTTCATGTTCAGATTTAAAATTGAAAAAAATACAATTGTTTTTCGTACTTCACGAGATTGCACAGAACTTACAGTGGTCTCTATACAATTATGGAATGCATGGACAACTTTCAGATCATAGATTTTACTTTAAGTTTTGATAGCGTCAGCTTGGACCGGATTTTCAATCTATTAATAAAATAAACATCATTTCAACTACAAAAAGTACTTTTTAATAGTATTTTACATTATTCTATGCGAATATGGAGTCAAGTCATGTAATATGTTGTATATAATGGTTTAAAATATGTTATCCTATTTTATTTAAGAAGAGCATATTTTGAAGGTACAACAATAGGTATAAAACAATTCATATAAATTTTTATTTCTTATTACCTCGAGAAAATCAAAACCACTTGCTATATGCTCCTTACCAAAATATGTTGTTTTTCAGTTGTAGATTAAAAATATCTTATAAATGGGGGGTTGAATTTCCATCGTCCCATGGATGAATTAATTAAGGTTTGTATCATGCATGTACCATAAGGTTGCATAGATATAGGGATTAGAAAATATGAGTTTGTGGCAAAAACTCAATTCCTTTAATGTTTCAATGTCAATGGAAATTTAAAAATACAATCGTTTTTCGTACTACACGAGATTGGATATAACTTTTCAATTCTATTAAAAGAATAAACATTATTTCAACTACAAAAAAAGCGTCTCATTCTTTTTAGGTCACCTTCTACTCCACATTTTACTCCAGTAACAAATATTTATTTTTGTCGAACTTATTTTCCTCTGACAGAGCTTTAAAGTTCCAGTTTGATGTTGATATGGTTGAGCAGTGAACGTATATATAAACTCAGTGAAATGGAACAATTTCCCTTTCAACCCTAACGGTAACATCTTGCAGTCATGATCACTTAAAAAATTATGAAATATTTCTGATGAATGCAGATGCGTTGTCATGAGTTTTCTACGGGTCGAATACCAAAATGGACATGATTAAAAAACATACACATGCTTAAAAAGAGCAGGGGGGGGGGGCTTTACATGCCCCCTTCAAAATCATTTTCACCCCCCGAGAAATCCTTATTTAAAAAAACTATTTTCAATGATAACATATATATGCTAACATTACATATTTGGGCCGGGTTAAGGAACTGACATTCATTAATTTTCTAATCCCTTTATTTTTGTAACATGAGCTTTAGAATAGTGGATATCGGGATTAATGCTTGATCCACTCTTTTTCTTAATCTCCAGATTAAATATTGCTTGTTGTCCTCATGAATTTAATCTCCAGATTAATTAACAGATCGGGATTAAGGATATCACATTCTAAAGTCTTCAGCTCTGATAATGTAAATCTTTGATATTTCAAACTACAACTATATTTTTGATTTAGTTTTCTACGGAATGATCAGGATGATAATTTATTATCATTATTATAGCAAAATTCATAGTTTGAAATATGTAAGATCTATGACACATTGCAAAGATGTAATGCTAAGAGTTTATTACAAACTTAGAACCTAGTTTCCTAATTCAAATCATTCCAAAAATACGCAGGATTTGGAAATCGAAATGAAAAATTGGGGTTTTAAACTTAAACATTTAAGAAATTAACAATATCTAAGCTTTCCCACGTGGACATCTTAGGAAGAAAAACAAAAAATACTTTTTAAAAAATGGGTATAGCAAGAAAGCAAGCGGGCTCGAATTATAAACCAATTTTTTCAATTAAAACCTAAACTGAGATATAAGAAAGTTTTCATGTCTGTGTCGGGCGAATGAAAGGATCCAGACGTATTTGAAGAAAAGGAGGTGGATCAGTTATACAGGGTGGTCTAGTTGACAGCAGGGGTAGATCATGTTTTTTTGTTGATAGATGAGGAAAAGAGAAATCAACCAGGAAGAGGCTTTCAGAAGAGGAAATCAACATGGTATAGGGAATTTAACGATGAGGAGGAAATAATCAAAATGTAAGGAAGTTAATTTTACAGAGGAAATCAACGAAGAAGGGAAATCAATTAAAAGGAGAACATTGAAAAGGAACGGAACTGACCTTGAAAAAGAAATCAATTTAGATGGGAAATCAACTCATGAAGGAAATTAAATAGGAAGAGAATTCAATACTTAGAAGGGAAATCAACTAAAAGAATGAAACCAACCAGAAGGGGAAATCAACTAAAATAAGGAATTCAACTAGAAGGGGAAATCAATAAAAAAGGAGAAAATTTAATGGGAAGGGACATCATTTAGGAAGGATGTTTTTAAAAAGGAGGAATCAACTATAAAGATAATGGACATTTTCTAGGTGGGGTGTATCAACCACGACCATTGAGAAATTTTATGGAAAGGAAATTAATCAACCTGAAGGAAAAATAAACTAGGAGAAACGGAAAGGAGAAAAATTAACCAAGAGGAGAGATGAAAGGAGGAAAGGAACACTACATTCTGAGCTGAAAACTTTAGAATGGTGGATATCGAGATCAATGCTTGATCTCTTTTTCTTAATCTCCAGATTAAATAATGCTTGTTCTTCTCTTGTTATTAATCTCCAGATTAATAAATCCCATATCCCATTCTAAAGTTTTCAGCTCTATTTTTTTTCAAATCTATTAAATGTATAAACTTCTAAATAACTCTTAAGAGTTTTTAAATATCTTCTTCTTGGTTATGAATACATTTCACACAAATAAACTCATATTTCATCCTAATCAGATTCACTGAATACGCTGGAACATATTCAGGCTGAATCCAGTGAAACCATCGGCCTTGAAATGTCATTTAAGCATGCTCAACTTGAATTAAGAAGACAATGGTAACTGCTTGATATTCGCATGTCACATGACCTTGGTTCAAACCTAGGCAGATATATGTAAAGGCAGTAATAGAGGCATTAAAGGGACTGTTATTAGTTTAGTGATTCAGTTTTGCTGTTTGATGCACCTTAAGATATGTGTAACACAAGAAAAGTTCATTTTGAAAATTGCATTTTTTTTTGGGGGGGGGGGGCTTTTCCAAGCTAAAATCAGGATTAACTATATCTTGTATAAAATATCAATGATAATTTGCAAAATCTGCAAATAACTGAAATTGTTAGCAATTAATATTGTTGTCATTCTTTCCGCCTACCGAATATCAGTATAGAAAAAGGCCCAGAGTCCCTTTAAACAAAACAATGATTACGTTGTCTCTTAACTTTTAATCGTTATCATGCAAGAAAACTTAACTATTTGAATCTAGTTTCTCCTTTACCCCTGGGGTCAGAGTTGACGATGAATATATATTACCCAACCTGAGAGCTGGAAATCAATTAATCATGTGAAAATACGCCATATCCTTCCTTTAAACTAAACTTAAAGGGACTGTTGGCGTACTTTCTAGAGACTCTTTATTTACATAGTTGAATGCCAATATAATACTGTAGAGTGTACACTGTACAGAGATTTTATGACTGAACTCAGAGGAATAAACAGAAAAATAAGTTTTTATATAATTGTAATCTGTAATTCAGTATTTTTTAAGTAAAAGAGTATTGGTTATGTCTAACCCATTAAAAGGTTTAAATTTCCCTTCTTAAAGAAGCCTTTGCCGCCCCCCCCCCTCTCTGATTTACGTAAAAGTTCATTAATTAGATCAACCCCCACCACCACTTTATACACATACATATCAACAGTTTGTCTAAAATCTTCATGACAGAAACAATCTCAAGGAATCATAATTGTTTAAAAAGTGAATATTTGCAAATTATCTTTTTTTCCATATCATGGTCTGAGTTTCCCTTTTCTCCATTTGACAACCCAATTAAAAAAATATTTTGTTTGTTTATTTTCTTGTTGTTTTTAAAATCTTTTATTATCGATTTTGATTGTTCTTTTATCGTTAGAAAGAGGGGCCAGACCAAAATATGTTTTGAATAAAATGTGGAACTAGCATCTACTTCTTTTATTCTGTAGAGGTTTGGTCCATCATCATCACCAAATTTAAATAAACATGCATACTAATTATACTGTACATACCGTACGAATTGTACTTATCTTGTACATCCTTTGAATTGAATGATATTTAGAAATGTAGAACTTTTTACAAGTAAAAGAAATCCAGAAAGGACGCAACAAGTGAAATTTGAATTGCGGGTTTTGTCAGCAGGTTAAAGGTTCCCGCGCTTATGAAATTGCTCGCTTGCATTTGTGCGCTTAAATCTGTGTGTTTGTTTGTGCGCGTTAGGATAGTATGCATTGTGTGATCTACCTTAAATCAGACACGGAGAGATCCTGAAAGAGATGGTTAGGTCTGTTTAAACCACTTTCTCCAGATATATCTTTACAAATCTAGTCGATCTACTCGATCCACTCTCTCTGTATTTTCTCATGTGTTACATGAACGTCTTTGTTATTACAATGGTTTAATTTTGCACCCCCCCCCCTTCATCGGCCCCCAATCCTTACTCTGATTGGCATGAAATGTTAGTTGCAAAACGTGGCTCGTCTATAAATTTTGATGGCTAATTTTATTTTTATCCTGATGTTGAATTGGTTTAAAATAAATATATGCAGTGTTGAACTGCAAAATAAAATGGACAATATTGACTGCAGGGACTTTTAGCGTAAAGGTCGACTGAAGGCGTAATTTCAAGTGACCCTCCAAAGATAATAATGTCCGATTTAAAACAGTACCCGTAAAGCCTTTATCTTATTAAAACAGTGGAAGATAACTTCGTTTTTCTGAGTTGCGAAGTGTTAAATTCGCAGTTTCTTATAAGCAAGAATTGCGCAAAGCACTTTTGCAGAGAAATCTTTAATGAAAACAAAAACAGTCTAGATAAAACAGTCTAGATAAAACAGTCTAGATAAAACAGTCTAGATAAAACAGTCTAGATAAAACAGTCTAGATAAAACAGTCTAGATAAAAAATGAATTTCTAATAAAAATTTGATCAGACAAAGCTTTCAAGGGTACTGTTGTAAATCGAGAATTCCCATCTCTGCATGTACTTGAATGACTTAACTAGCTTTACTTTATATTTTCTTATTCTTTATCCAAATTACCACAAAAAAACACTGAAAAGTAAGTCTTTGCTTAAACTCAAAAACCCTATATTTTTGCAACTTGACGGTGTAAGCCTTTGATATTTTAAACTTAGATTATTTGATCTAACAGTATTCATAGTTTGAAATATCTTAAGTCTACGACATTGGATGGATTGCAAAGAAAATGAAACTAAAAAATCAGAGTTTGTGGCAAAGACTCAATTTCTTTGTCTCAAACTATGATTTTTTATCTATATATCTTCGCATTCTGATGGTGTAAACCATTAATATTTCAATTTTAACTGTTTGATCTATAAGTAAAATCAACAGTTTGAAACATCTATATACGAGATTGTAATAATATAAGGATTAGAAGATAAGAGTTTACGGCAAGTTTTCAGTTCTTTTCCACACTGTTTTCATAGAAAAGTCAATAAAAAATAAGACTAATGTAAACAGTTTTTCTTCTATTCATTTAAAGGTAAGACATCTCTACACTCTTGGTTACGCTCAACAAGATAACAGTAGTTCCTTTAATCTTTAGTAAACAGTTACTTGAGCATCAATATCCTATTCAAATACATAAATTCCAGCTAAATGAGCCCTGCATCCGGGAAGTTATCAATTTCAATATTTTATCCATATAGTAAATCAATAGCATGTATCTAGACGTATCAATAATATCAATACCTACATGTATCCATATATATCAATATTTTATCTACATATATTTATCTACAGATATATCAACGTTTTTCCATGTAGATATGACACTGTTTAATCCTGTAGATATATGATATTTATTGAATCTTGACCACAAACTATTTTTTTTCTAATCCCTGCAGGTGTAAACTTGGGTTGCAAATAAATATATATGGGATTAAAATTAGAGCTAGGCACAGTACAAACTGGGACCAGAAAGGTGACCCGGCTCGGAAATTCAAATGTACTACGGCTGCCCGTGAGTCTGAGGCGAGTAATCAGTTCCTTAAAGATTTATATTTCTAAGATGTTCATGACTTGTATGATGTATTTTCGATTAACGTGGTATAATCTATCTTTAACAGTAATGGGTCTCATTGTACAAATACTAAACTCAGATTGAGGATAGGATGACTTACTGGAGTTGAAAGTCATTGTCACAATGTTTACATACAGGGAGGGGGGGGGGGGTGTTGTTGGGTTTACAATTGTACTGCTTAGTTACTAAGATGAGGATAAGAATCATTGTAAAGTTATATTATACAAACATGTATTGTATAGCTTGCATGTTCAAATGCAAACAATTATTTTTTAGTTGAAATAAAACAAAAACAAAAATCATGACAACAGTATTTTTTTAGTAAATTATACTTCTTTTGCGCATTTATTATCTACTAAATCTGAAATTTGCAGTTTGCAAAATACATGTCTAGGTTATGTCACGCAAAAAAGAAAACAGAAAAAATAATACTGCAACACTGAATTAAATTATATGACATTGAACCACTAACAGATAATATCTATATAAATACAAAAAAATGTACGAAGTCCTAATTGTAAAACCTCGAAAAACACTTTAAACCTGAAACAGTGAAAATTTTAAAAATTGAAACGTTAAAAGACAGAACTGAAATATTGAAAATTTCGAGCTTTGAAACATAATTACACCAGAGAGATTTCTTGTTAGACTAATCATTAAACTATAAAAGCCACCCCTCTGATTTACATTATAGAATACAATATATATATACATTATATATCAATCCATGTATATTTCTAATAAATTAAGCTTAAAATGTGTAGTTATCTACTATACAAATAAACAAAATATTTACAATAAGCAATAAGCATAAAATATATAATATATATATCATAATATATTAAATAGTAATCATAATTCATTTTGTATATAATATGTATTACTATAAGTGCTAACGCCAGTAAAACTATTTATAACCCTACTGGTTGAAGGAAGGCGAGGTATAAGTATTTGAGGCAAAAACTTTTCTTTTTCGAGAACCCTTTTGGCGAAAATACTTTACGAGCCCTCTTCAACCAGTAGGGGTTTAGAAAAATTTATGCTCTGGAAAATATTAAGATATATAAAGAAATATTAACTTAAATGTTAACACTATCAAGGTAAATTAATACACAAAAATGGCACAGTTCTTCGTACTTCGTAAAGATATTAAAGAATATAACGTGTTAATGTACATTTGATATATACATAATAATATCTGCATAACTACACTTCTTCGTACTTCGTAAAGATATATTAAAGAATATAACGTGTTAATGTACATTTGATATATACATAATAATATATGCATAATTACAGTTCTTCGTACTTCGTAAAGATATTAAAGAATATAACGTGTTAATGTACATTTGATATATACATAATAATATCTGCATAACCACACTTCTTCGTACTTCGTAAAAAGGAAAAATTTATGATATTTCACATTTTTATGTCTTTCAGGTAATTAGATTCCTAAATTTTAAAGAAAATTTACATGTTGTCAAGAAAAGATTTATTAATTTCTGCAGGTCAAACGCCTTCCCTGGGTCATATAAGGTCGTCCTAAACAAAATTTGGACACGACCGGTTCAGCAGTTTCGACGTTTAATGAAGACAAACAAACAAAAAATGTATTTATACAACTATATTTAATACTTTAAAAGGGATAGGTAATATATGTTATGTAGTGCAGGCCTATATATATTATAATCCCAATACATAATTTACACCCAAGTATACCTATTATCCTTCTCATAAATATACTCACTACTCTCATATAAACACCAATTCAACTATAGCTTACAGTTTCCTGGTTCAGAAAGGGACAGCATGCTAGTAATACAATTAATCTTTTTATTATCACTAGGCTTTGTACAGTACAAACAAACAAAAATTGCGGATTTCATAATATTTTTTCGCGCAAAATTTTACAAAAATAAAAACTTTTAAACACTATTTTTTTTATTTTGATCATTCATAAACCTTCCCTGGGGTCACCCATGAGGTCCCACACAAAATTTGGGCCTGATCGGTTCAGCCGTTTTGATGTTTATTGGATACAAACAAATAGACAAACACCCATACAAGCTAAAAGAATTGAGTTTTTGTCACAAACTCAAATCTTTTGATCCCAATATCTTTACAACCTGATGGTGCAAACTTTTGATATTTCAAACTTAGATTATTTTATCTTTAAGTATTAAGTGAGCTTATTGTCAAACCTTTTACAACTGCAGTGTTGTTTGAATTTTTTTTTACTTTTGTCTAATGTAATGTTTAAACTATGAATAGTCTAATGTACTGTCCGAAATACTGTTGTTAATGCACTTTCTGAGATATTTCTCTAATGTACTGTTTAAACTATGTATAGTATAATTTACTTTCTGAAATATTTGCCTAATGTACTGTACAAACTATTATTGACTAATGTACCGTCCAAAATGTTGTCTAATGTACTGTTTAAACTATGTATAGTCTAATTTACTTTCTGAAACATTTGTCTAATGTACTGTCCGAACTATTATTGACTAATGTACCGTCCAAAATGTTGTCTAATACACTGTTTAAACTATGTATAGTCTAATTTACTTTCTGAAACATTTGTCTAATGTACTGTCCGAACTATGATTGACTAATGTACCGTCTAAAATGTTGTCTAATACACTGTTTGAGTTAAACTATTGTCTACTGTATGTATGGCCTAAACTATTGTTCCATATACTTTCTAAACTATATGTCGTGTACTGTCAAAACTTTTTGTCTAAACTATCGTCTAATTTACTGGCTAAACAATTGTTCAATGTATTGTCTAAATTATTATCTAATGCACTGTCTAAACTATTGTGTAATGTTCTGTCTAAACTATTGTCTAATTTACGGTCTGAATTTGTGTCTAATGTCTAAAATATTTGTCAAACCAAATTACTTGTTTTTGTCCTGATTTATTTTGATATATGTAAGAAAACCTTGATCTAACCCTTGGATTATAATTATTCTAAAAATCCATGAAAAAAATCTTCAATATTTTGGTTCAAGTTCACAGGAAACAAGGGGAGGAGCTACAGTACTTGCATGACAGTAAAGGTTGGTTATTAGACCAGAAAAGACAACCTTTGAATTAGGAAAATAACTTTAAGTTGGTTTAATAAGTTGAACTAAATCTTTCTCTCTCTCTTGTTTCTATGTGCGAAATGTCCAATTTAAGTGAAGCCAAAGATTGGGTTTTAATCACTTGCTCCAGTCTGAATCTACTTAGATAATTTAAACTGCGCTTGCTCACGGCGTAGAGGTTTCAAAGCAAGGAGAATTGTTTATTCTTTTTCCCATTAATAAAAAGATTACTTGTTATAGTTTATTTATTACAAAAACAAAGTTGATATCAATTCAATCCTATGAAATACTTATTTGCAAATACTTTGGAGGGAAGTTTTCTGGATGTTTTGTAGGAAAAATTGGTCTTGGGAACCAGTGGTTGAGAAAAATTTCGAATTTCCCGAATTTTAGCTCTTCAACCTACGACTACCCCATTCGTCCCTTCTCACAAGCTCTTCAGCCTTCCAGTAGTCCCTTCTCTGTAGCTCTTCAACCGTTGAGTACCCCATCCATTTCTTCTCTCTTGCTCTTCAACCTACGACTACCCCATCCGTACCTTCTCTCTAGCTCTTCAACCGTAGAGTACCCCATCCATTTCTTCTCTCTAGCTCTTCAACCTACGACTAGCCCATCCATTTCTTCTCTCTAGCTCTTCAACCTACGACTACCCCATCCATCCCTTCTCTCTAGATCTTCAACCTACGACTACCCCATCTGTCCCTTCTCTCTAGATCTTCAAGCTACGACTACCCCATCGATTCCTTCTCTCTAGGTCTTTAACCTACGACTACCCCATGCGTCCCTTCTCTCTAGCTCTTCAACCTGCAAGTACCCCATCTGTTTTTCTCTCTAGCTCTACAACCTACGACTACCCAATCTGTCCCTTCTCTCTAGATCTTCAACCTACGACTACCCCATCCATTCCTTCTTTCTAGCTCTTCAGCCTAAGACTACCCCATTCATTCCTTCTCTTTAGCTCTTCAACCTACGACTACCCCATGCGTCCCTTCTCTCTAGCTCTTTAACCTGCAAGTACCCCATCTGTTTTTCTCTCTAGCTCTTCAACCTACGACTACTCCATCTGTCCCTTCTCTCTAGATCTTCAACCTACGACTACCCCATTCATCCCTTCTTTCTAGCTCTTCAGCCTAAGACTACCCCATCCAATCCTTCTTTCTAGCTCTTCAGCCTAAGACTACCTCATCCATTCCTTCTCTCTAGCTCTTCAACCTAAGACTACCCCATGCGTCCCTTCTCTCTAGCTCTTCAACCTGCAAGTACCCCATCTGTTTTTCTTTCTAGCTCTTCAACCTACGACTACCCCATACGTCCCTTCTCTGTAGCTCTTCAACCGTTGAGTACCCCATCCATTTCTTCTCTCTTGCTCTTCAACCTACGACTATCCCATCCGTACCTTCTCTCTAGCTCTTCAACCGTAGAGTACCCCATCCATTTCTTCTCTCTAGCTCTTCAAGCTACGACTAGCCCATCCATTTCTTCTCTCTCGCTCTTCAACCTACGACTACCCCATCCGTCCCTTCTCTCTAGATCTTCAACCTACGACTACCCCATCCGTCCCTTCTCTCTAGATCTTCAACCTACGACTACCCCATCTGTCCCTTCTCTCTAGATCTTCAACCTACGACTACCCCATCCGTCCCTTCTCTCTAGGTCTTCAACCTACGACTACCCCATATATCCCTTCTCTCTAGCTCTTCAACCTACCATGGTTTGATGCATAATATATATAAAGTGAAGAGGAACTATTCTCTGCCTAGCGAGGCAGTTAACTCCAAAGTCACGGGCGGCGTACATGCATAATAGAATTGTATTTAATTCTACAATTGAGATTTGTAATTTTCAATTCCACCCAAGCTTTGGTGTAGATTTATATAATCTCATATCGTTGTCTGAAAACTGAGTATGGGTGTTGTTCGTGTATTCACTTGTGCAGAAAACTTATTGAAACAGGGGGGGTATTTCCATTACTGTAGGGATGCCTCGTCAATTTAGTCGTATGCCGGATTTCATATCAAATATATTAAAATGCAGTTATAGGTCAACAAATTTTATATATAGCTGAATTTATGGATGAAAGGTCTATAACGAATTTTAAGATGGAAACCTAAATCATAGGCGGTTTCAGGGGGGCAGTCCATTACTCCCCCCCCCTGAGTGAAATAAGGGGGGGGGTGTACCCCCCAGGATTTTTACAAATCATTTCTCATTTAAAGTGTAGTTTTTATTCATTCTTCTATACAAATAATAAAGTTTACACCGTACAATGGCTAGTATTTCTAGCAGGTACACCGTACAATGCCTAGTATTTCTAGCAGGTACACCGTACAATGCCAAGTATTTCTAGCAGGTACACCGTACAATGCCTAGTATTTCTAGCAGGTACACCGTACAATGCCTAGTATTTCTAGCAGGTACACCGTACAATGCCTAGTATTTCTAGCAGGTACACCGTGCAATGCCTGTAAAAGGTAAAAGGGGGGGGGGGGTCGTGGATGAAACATTTTGCTCTACAATGCCGTTTTATTCTTCAAAGTAGACCTAAGAATGAATGAAAATGTGCTCGGTCTCTTTTCACAGATTTTCAAAAACTCTGAAGAGTTGAAAACTAATATTTAAATAATGGTTTAGGATAGATGATACGGAAAGGATAGAGCTGGAAGGGTGTTAGGTTGAAAACTAATGATTATACAAATGATCAATTCATCTACTGGTCTACAACACTTTATAAGGTTGTTGATAGAGAGGTGAACGACATGACATTTTATAAACTGTGCTTTTTTGTTTTCTTAATTTGCTGTATTTAAAAACAGATTACACGTCTCAAACTTAGATAGTATAATCCTTACATCCTTGCAACCTGATAAAGCCAGAAAAGCCTTTAATATTCCAAAATTTTAGATAAACCAGAATTTGAAGTTTAAAATATTTTAGGTTTACGACATCAGGTTGCAAAGATTATGCGATTAGAAAATTAGAGTTTGGGAAGAGTAATCGCTTCCTTAGCAATCATTCAACATTCCAACTTATGAGTTGTTCAAAATATGAATTGGAAATTTTCTTTTTGAAGAATATTTGAAAGATGCCCAGACCTAGCTGCGACGAACCATTAAGATAAAGAATTCTGTATTTCCTATAGTTCCTGTGGTTCCTCTAGCTTCTGATATAGTAACACTGAACCTTGAACACGCATTTAAAGATGGGCGGGATACACAAAACATGATTTATTTTCATATTATAAGAAATTTTTCAACATAATTATAAAATGAAGAATACGTACAAAATCTATATTTATATGTAAAGTAGTAATTTCAGGTTGTCTGTCTGTCTGTCTGTTTGTTTATGTGTGTACAATCATTACTCATGATTGGATGAAGCAAGGAAATTTTCTTAACACGGCTAAAACATTTTAAGTTGAGGGGGTTGTATGTATGTTTGTTTGCTGTTCCAATAAACGTCAAAACGGCTTAACCGATCGAGACAACTCACATGAGAGGGAAGTTAATGAGATTTTAAAAATTTGCCTTTAACAAATTTCAATTTTCAAAATTCACGAAAAAAAACGATAAAAAAAACAAGAATTAAAAGTCAGAATCAAAGTTGAAAGCAAAACGCTCTAGAAGCCTAGTATTGTATGTGGAAGGAAAAAAGCAGTGAATGTAAAAATGAAAAATGGATTAAAAAAGAACAAGAAAATTAACAAATTGAAAGAAGTTTCAGAAAAAAATGTTATTCAAATTTAATGAAAAGATTAAATAAGAAAAAAAACTGAAGTTTAAAGAATTTAAAAAAAGGAAAATAAGCATTGTAAAAAAATATTACGTAGGAAGAAGAATTAAAGGGAAAGAGAATACAGACTACAGAGCTTTAACAAGGAATTAAAAGGTTTACAGTGGACACTTGACACTGGACACTGGACACTGGACACTGGACACTGGACACTGGACAATGGACAATGGACAAATGGACAATGGACAATGGACAATGGACAAATGGACAATGGACACTGGACAATGGACAATGGACAATGGACAATGGACAATGGACAATGGACACTGGACACTGGACACTGGACAATGGACAATGGACAATGGACAATGGACACTGGACACTGGACACTGGACAATGGACAATGGACAATGGACACTGGACAATGGACAAATGGACAATGGAGACTGGACACTGAACAATGGACAATGGACAATGGACAATGGACAATGGACAATGGACAATGGACAATGGACAATGGACAAATGGACAATGGAGACTTGACACTGGACACTGGACAATGGACAATGGACAATGGACAATGGAAAAATGGACAATGGAGACTGGACACTGGACACTGGACACTGGACATTGGACAATGGACAATGGACACTGGACACTGGACAATGGACAATGGACAATGGAAAATGGACAATGGACAATGGACAGTTAAAACAGGATTAACAAGCAAAATATCAAAGAAAAAAATAGGGGATTAGAATCTAATATAAAAAATTTGAAGATTAAAAGTTGAAAGTTGAGGAAACTGAGTGGTTTTAACTCATTCTCTTCTAGTAGGATTATAAATTGATCCTTTATCGGTAAAATCTCTATCTCCTTTTTGACTTATGAGATCAGTTAATTTTCCGCCCAGGAGAAAAGTAGTTAAACTCATTCTATTCAGTTATTAGTTCTTATCTCCGAGTTTAAATGGATGAAAGAATTCATGGTAAAATTTAGACAGAATTGAACAGATTTGAAAATGTGGAAAACACAAACATTTTAATAAATAACGGCGCCGCAAAATGATATTTTTAAAGGAAAGGACTAACGTAAAACAAGATTAAAGGGCATATTTTCCATTCCAATTATTTTAAGGTACGGTATAGGTTCCCATGATCTAATTAATAATGTCCTGGTATCCCCAGGATTATCAATCTCTTCAGGTTTAAACTCAAGGTTAGGACGGATATCAGGGCAGGACTCCAGGAGAGGAGGAAGGAAGAGGGAGGAAGGAAGCAACATAATTTAACAAAATTATTAGGTTAATTTAATTTTATTGAGGGACTCAAACACGGATATACTAAAGAAGAACTGGGAGACTAATTTTGGTCAATTGATAAACATTTTGTGGTTCCCTTTTTTTATCCAAACCAAAGGATTTCCTGAAAAAAAAGTTCAAAGACCACAAAGGTCAGAATTTGGAATTTTTCTGTATAATTTTAATTCAAATACTACCCCCCCCACATTGTTTTAAGACATACAGGAGGATCAACGCCTGTAAAAAACATTGATGATTTCATTATAATTCAATTTATTTTTAGGGCTTGGGAAATCCCATTTTTTATAGATTTAAATGAGGGGGGGGGAAATAACTTTCCGTTTTTATAAAACTTATATCTGTAAAAAATGTAAGTGAACAATGTTTTAGCAATGCTATTTAGCTGTATATGGTTAAATTGTAAATAAGTAGAAATCATAGTTTTTAAAAACTTTTGTAACCTGTTCAGATGACATTGAGCTAAATTCAGATAATTTTCTTCAATTTCTCCACATCAATTACCAATTCGGCTTTTTTGTTGAAAATTTGACATTTTCAATGAATTCGATTTACCTTGAGAAGGGCATAAAGTAAAATCAAAATGGTAGAAATTTGGTTTAGTTTTTATTTGTAATAGAGGAAATCACAGAAAAAATGGGAAATCGATTACAATTTTACAACTTTAAAACTGCACACAGTTATAACCAGAAAGACCCGGAATTGATTGACAATTAATGAGACGACTTTTAAATCGTCTTTGATCTTTTAAATAGTTTACGGTATTCATTTGTCATTATAATTTTACAAGTATACAAATATGATTGATAATAAGATAATCAAAAAATAGCTCTAGTCCACTCTAGTATGCCGAGTCCATTAGCGCCTGATCCAATCAGGGTTCAGTCATATCTTTGTTGTCTATTCTGAACCAATAGAAATAGTATGGCGGTAACATCTATCTTTCATCTCATTATCCAATCAGAGTTATGAATCCTTCAATCTGCGCTATCAGTAAATGGAAATATTTACTTCTACTGAAACTATGGCGAGTCCTGCCAATTTCAAAATCTGGTCTACCTTTTTTTTGCGCGTTCACAATTACCCGAGATAAGAGTTTTGGTTAGATTTTGGTTTTTATTTAATAACATGAAAATTTTCTAATTTTGAATGAAATCAAATTCATATCTTTTGTGATTTTGAACGCACAAATAAAGAAAAAAGGCAGACCACATTTTGGAAATGGCAGGACTAGTGCTATTTTGTGATTAGCGTATTATCAATCAAAGGAAATGAGTTTTTGCCACAAATTCTGATTTTTAATCCTTTTTTCTTCGCAATCCAATGTCGTATATCTTAGACATTTCAAACTACGAATTATGTTAGATCAAGTAATCTTAATTTGAAATATCAAAGCCTTACATCATTAGGTTGCAAAGATATAGGAATGTTTTTTGGGACACCCTGTATAAAAAACAGGGAAAAGGGAAGATTTAAAATATCTATAATATTAAAGGAACTGACGTTGTAATATTAAGTGATCCTTCAATATAAAATATTTATAATATTAATGGAACTGACGTTGTAATATCAAGTGATTCTTCAATATAAAATATTTATAATATTAAAGGAACTGACGTTGTAATATGAAGTGATCCTTCAATATAAAATATTTATAATATTAAAGGAACTGACAAAAGTAAAACAATAACCTCATTAATTCTTAGTCAAATAGATATCAATAATCATAAAAAGCCTAAAAAATACTTTTTGGTTTTTCTATTATTTAATTATTTTTTTTCCAGAAATATTTAAATTTTCAATATCATGATTTGGTTTTGCAGAAAACCCTGGCCCTTATAAATGATAAATCTGCAAATAATTTGCATTGCATTGTACTCTAAACCGAAAAGGTTACTTTGCGGATTTCTTTCCCGCAGTTCTCTACACGATAGCAATTAGATCTATCTAAAACAAGACATTTATATATATGTTGCGTATAGCCGGCCAAACGGTTGGACCGATTGGGCGGAATTTTTTTGCGGACACTCATGGGTGGCCGGGGGGTGTTAAAACTCAAAATGAGGACACGAATAGATGTCGTCATCCAGTGCCTAAGTGTATACGATTAGTGTAAACTTGTACAGAACTTTTGTTAAAACAGAAAAATCAGAAGAATACACATTTGACATGTATGCTATGTATGTACAGTGTCCGATGTATAACCATGTCTGTACAGTGTCCGATGTATAACCAATTCTGTATAACAGTGTCCGATGTATTGTATAACTAGGTCTGTACAGTGTTTGATGTATATCCATGTATGTACAGCGTCCGATTTATAACCATGTCTGTACTGTACAGTATCCGATGTATTACCATGTCTGAAAGGTGTTTCAATGTATAACGATGTCTGTACAATGTCCGATGCATAACCATGTTTCTAAGTGTACAGAGTCCGTGTATGACCATGTCTGTATAGTGTCCGATGTATGACCAATGACCATGGATGTACGGTGTACAGTGTCCGTATATAACCATTTGTGTACAGTGTCGTGTATAACAATGTCTGTGCAGTGTCCGATGTGTAATTATGTATATGCAGTGTCCGTTTAAAAACATGTATGAACAGTGTCCGGGTATGAATCGAGTGTCCGTGTATAATAATGTCTGTACAGTGTCCGATGTGTATGTTCTCCCTATTGAGTGAGTATACTGGGCGTAGTCTTGTTATTAATAACTACGGTAGCATTGACCCTCTCGACCCTTGCATTCTACAGGGCTACCAGGTTCACAACAATTACACCTTCATAAATATAACAATTGTATACAATATAACAGTTTGCAGTTGGATAGGTATGCTTTGTGTAAGTTACACAAATTTACATTTATTTTTGTGTAATTGATAAAAATAAATTGAAATTTTAAAACAGTTTGTCAGCTAAAGGAATTGAGTCTTTGCCACAAACTCTGATTTTTAAATTCTTATATCTTTGCAACCCAATGTCGTAGACCTTAGACATTTCAAACTTTGACTTTTGTTATATCAAATAATCTAAATTTGAAATATCAAAGGTTTACATCATTTGGTTGTAGAGATATAGTTATTTGAAGATTGGGATTTGTGGCAAAGACTCAATTCCTTTGAGCTCAATTAGACTAGTAACTAATTTCGATCTTTAATTTGCAGCACTCACACTCACAGTATGTAAAAATTACAGTTTCTTAAAGAAACATTTTCTTTTGCTTTTAATAACCTTCTCTAGCATAAATTACTATGGCATCCTAAGTGGTTCACTGTGATGTAAAGGTCCCAAGCTCTCCAGCAAAAAACGATGAGATTTTTTCCAATTCCTTGTTAAGAACTAAAACTTTAAAGTGCTGAAATGTGCATGTAAAGGGCTGCAGAAAAGTAAAGTGAGTTAGAGCGGAAAATTAAAGCCCAAGGCGTTGTGACACTTCAAAGTCGACCCTGTCTTAAAAAATAATGAGACTTTTTATAATCAGGATGGATCTATGTGGGTTATTTCCCGTAAATTTTGCATGCAGCATAAAGGATGTTTCTTTGAAATTGTAAAAAAAAACTCTAGTGCGCTTTCCTGTTGGCTGTTAGGCCTATTAAACAAAATGTGGTCGGACTTGGTAGGAATCAAAAATTGAAATCGAAAGTCGTCTTCATGGTATTGATATATACGACGACGCCTGTATTAAACCTGGTGTTAATGTAGAGATAGACCCCTGACCCTCTGTATCCCTTGTATCTAAACCTATTGTAATAGTTCTCATAACAACATCACAATCACATAATTAATCTTAAATCTAAGAAATATATTTATTCTTAGAATCCGGTTTCAAGAATACTACCAGGTGATTCAGAACCTTATGGCCATGTAAAATATTGGCAAATTATTACACAAAGTTTTTACAAAGGAATACTTGCCTCAAATTATTATTTTTTAATCACTGTATCCTTGCATGATTCTGTGAACCTTTGAAATTTCAAACCTTGATTATTAAAATTAACAGAATTCAAAAATCACAGTTTAAAATATTAAAGGTCTACGACAGCAGATTGCCAAGGTATAAGGAGTAAAAGTAAGTGTTCAGTTTCTTTAACAATTACAAGTAATAATTAGATTATAACCTTTGCCGCATTCACGAGTTCAATTGATTAAAAAATAGGCGGAAAAAATGTAGCAGGGTATAAAATGAATTTTAATCAAATTATAAATCGATCGAAACTATTTCAATTTATATATATATATTTTTTTCCAGATTAAAAAGGTTTTTTCTTCAAACTTTTTAATTTATCAAATTTGTTAGGCGAAAACGACGGCCTTTATCAATTATGTTTATATTCATAAAGATATTAAGAAATAACGATATAAAAGTACATTGTTACAATTAAATAATACTCTTAAACATACGACGATGGAGGCAACCAATTTTAATGAATTAACAAAATCTGATTATTTTTATCAGCTTTTTGAAAGGATAAGATGGAAGACAATGGAAACACAAATTGACAAAAGCTAAAAACACAATTAATTTTTATATTTGTTTAAATTCTTATTTATTGAAGTTATTTCTTTTCACAATTATGTTTCTTTTAGAAATGCAAAAGAGGGAGTTTTCATAAATTATTTCAAGAATTGGTTTTAAAATGAAAAAATTGCAAAATTTACAGTTACATAATGCTCAAAACGGAAGACACTGGTTTCTTAAATACATGTAGAAGCAAATTTATACATTTTATTATACACTACAGGGTATTTCGCAAAACATGCGAATTAAATGATGACTTGTATGTTACACTTTTCGTGAATCCAATACCAAGATATATACAGCAATTTTTGTATGTTTAACATTTTTGAATTAGATATCTGTCAAAGACATTTTCTTAATAACTTTCTTTTAAATTGATTTGAATTTGAAATCAATGACGATCTTAAAATTGTTTGAACACCCTGCAGGCTGTGTCATATTAACTACAATGAGATCCAAAAAGTGGAATAACAAATTTAATTCCAATAAACATGGAACACAGAAATGTGCAGTGTGCAGTTATCACTGTTCACAGACCCATGTCCCTTAATTATACAAGTTAATTTTTTAGCTGCTGGGAGAACTATTTGGTTTATAACCATATTAACCAAATCAAACAAAATTTCCTAAAGATTCACTCCTATTCCAAAGTTTTTATTGCACTATAATTTAAAGGTCCCAAGCTCTCAAGAGAAAATCTATGAGAATATTGCCAATTACTTCTTAAAAGCCAATTTAAAGTGCTACAATGTACATGTAAAGGGCTACAGAAAGCATAAGTGCATAAATTACAGCATGGGCCTCACTGTAAATCATTATCATATATATACGTATTACAAATACAAAGCAGGTAAGGTTTACATAATGCTCAATATCAAAATAAACATTTTTTTGAAATAATAAAATGTTTCAATGACAAATGTTATACTATAAAATAAGCCATAAAGAAGACAACATTTGTTAATTCCACACCAAACCTAATTATTTTAATGCTTAAATTCACTTCGACACTAAATGAACTTTATTAAGTTTAAAATATTCTCCAGACACTAAGGCTGGTCAGGTTTAGAATTTTGACTTTGGTTTCTGTTTGGAAATTTGTTATTTTTCATCATTTTCCTTCCATTTTGATTCCTCTTGGCTTGTAAATTTTTCTTCAATGAATTCTGTCCGTTCGTGTTCCAATTGTTTTTATTCTTATTTAAACTATTCTTTTTAGACTTTGGATTGGGTTTCTTTGCTCCTAATTTGTTCTTGTTGGAATTTAGTATTTTATTGTTCTTTTTCTGTAAAGCTTTCTTGGCTGCAAACTTTCGATTCTTGCCATTTTTCCTCAAACCGACAAATTGTCTCCTAGTAAAACAACAGATTTAAATGTCGTCTTCATAAAATAGTTTTTTTTCTCATGATTACAAAATTTTCAAACTTTTATAAACTATCCGAAGAAAAATTCAATATTTTTTTGCCAATTCTAACCTTTTGTTGGGCTCCGCTTTCTTTTCTGCCATTTTCTTGGGGTCCTCTTCTTTACCAAGCACTGAAATTATGAATTATTGTTCCATAGATTAATAATAACACAGATAGAACACTATGTGCCGTCTTTTCAAGATTTAGTGATTTTTCGTTTACAATAACCCTGAGGCAGAGGTCCAAAGAAGTTACGCGCATGCTCTCTCTCTGTTTTGTAATTCAACTTTTTTTCAATAAATAATGTGTTAAAGTTTGTACAAGTAACTTTTTTCCAGCCATACTCCCATATCAATCTGATGAATGATTTTAGCCTTTGCATATTTTAGTTTAGACCAGATAGATTGTCAAGAACTTGACGATCTATCTGGTCCTCTGGTCCCGTTGGCTGCAAGTCTGTAACTAATAACTTGCTTTCAATTGTTAACACAAATGTTCCGATATTTTTTAACTTTTTCCATTTCTGAACTGAACTTTGACAAGGTTTACTTCTACCTAGATAATCTTCATACTCGTATCCAAACAGTTCAAAATCATATTTGTAGATTTCTGCCAAACTCAGAATCTGAAATCAGTTTAAATACAGGGTGTCCCACGTAACATGACAATAGCAAGACGACTTGAAAGTCGTCTTTGATATTTTAATTTATTTGTGACATTTAGTCTTCTATCTACTTTAACATGTATGATTCTTGAAACAATTATCACATAATTCTCCTAGCCCTGGCATTTCCAAAAAGTGGTCTGCGTTTTTTGTGCTTTCAATATTACCAAAGATATAAAGAGTTTGGTTCAGATTTCAATTTTGTTAAATAAAAGCAAAATTGTCGAAATCTGAACGAAATTTTTCATATCTCGGGCAATATTGAAAGCACAAAAAAGGCAGACCACATTTTGGAAATGGCAGGACAAGGAAAATTTTGTGATTATTATCTCTGGAAATTTACTTCTAAAATTAGGTTGACAAAGAAACGCAGCAAAGTATATCAAAAATCAAGAAGACATTCAAGTCGTCTTGCATACTGTCATGTTTCGTGGGACACCCTGTATATTCTTCAGGATTTTTATTTGTTGTTTAAAAAATGCATTAAAATTTATAAATTAATTTCCATTTTTAATTTGCATTTCATTTGATATGGATTTTCTCGACAAACTTGAGCAAAAATCAGTGACAAGACATTAAGGAAAATTTGAAAAAGATTTTTTATCAAACTGATAAAAAAAGGAAAACTGTAAAAATTACCTGGTTTTTTGTTAACTTCTCAAAATATTTACTGGCCTTGTTCAACGAGTTTCTATACAAAGAAGTAGTTAAAGAATCTAATCGATTAGAAGACATTATAAAATTGATCACAAAGTTTAGCTGAATTTTCAAAATATTTGTATCAAGCATGTTTCTATTTTAAGAATTTTTGAATAAGAAGTTGTACTGTCCTTCAAATATTTAGGGCTTCTATTTAAATTGTAAATATGTTCTTTTTGTTTACATTTTAAAACAAAGAAAAAAATTTTGCGGATTTAAAAAAAAAATCGCGGATTTTCAAGAATTTAAATTTTTTTACAAAATTAAAAATCTTTAAAACACATTATTTTTTAGTTTTTATTGTTCATAAATCTTTCCTGTGGTCACGTGATGTCCCACAAAAAATTTGGACCCGATCGGTTCAGCCGTTTTGACGTTTATTGGTCACAAACAAACAAACAGACAGACAAGCCAAATTTATATATATATTTAACGCTATTAATGAATTTTTTTTGAATTCTTGCAATTTAGTACAAAAATAATTGAAATAAGAATATTTTTACCGTTTGCCTCCAATTGCGTGCACTGCCATATTTGGAGACATATTGAGTTTTCTGGTTGTAATGTACTGCTTTATCTCATCTTGATCTCCATCTGTACATGAGGTGTACATAAACAAAGAGTTTAAATACTAGGTCTATGTATTTCGAAAAGCCAGATCAGAATGAATCAAGAATAACTAACAAGAATTGAGATACAGGATTTAAGAAAGAATGAGACTTACTCTAAATAAGGACAAATTACACTTTTCAAATCTGAACCTGAAAATTTTGGAATGAATGACATGTTTGTTTTTCATTTTACTTGTCGGTAAAAATTTATTACTCAGTATTTAGCAAATGTTGCAAATGAAATATATTTTTCTAAAAATTCTTGGAGCAATTTATAAAAAATACAGTTGAGTTGCAAACTACAATATTCTCAGCGACATTTCATAATTGAAGAAAACGAAGATGAAGAGAATTCTGGTTCTCACTCATATTTTATTTTGAAAATGATTAGAAATGAAGTACATTTCATTTACTCAAATATACAATAGTTTACTATCGTATATTTTAGGATTTTAAGGAGAAATATTCCCTTACTTTGAACGGCAAATTTTGACGAAGACGACAAAAACTAAGACGACTTTCTATAATATAGTTACCTAGTTTTAGAACTTTATAGTTTAAGTCACAAACAGGGCACACTGTGTAGAAAGGAGTCCATGTATTTTCTAGAAGTTTAATATAAATATATATATATATATATTGCATCTATTGTATTGTATTTTAAAACATTTAAAACAATAAGAAAGTGTCAGTGTAGAAAAAAATTTTTAAAAATTTTTAAAATTATGTGATAAAATAGAATTGTATTTATTTATATATATTTCCTTTGAACCAGGAGGCTGGAGTAGCATTTAGATTTTCTCTGCTTCTAATTATATTTATATTTTCTATTATTACATACTAAAATTGAATTACCTTAAGGGTCGGCAGGTTAAGTATAATTTTTATTTCAAATTGTCCTATCAGATTTTTACTGTTGACGAACGGTAAAACAGCAAAACATTATGGAACCCATAGCGATAGTTTAAAAAAAGACATTTTTAACTTTAATAATTTATTTTGGTTAAGGCGTGTGGGCACAATCTCACGCATACAAATAAATTAAGGTCTTTCTATTATTTTGTTTTGCTCAAGATCGGTAAAAAAGTCATGTACCCAACGTTTTGTGTTGCGCCATTGTCTTAAAAACTTGACCATGGGTAACCCTATAAACCATAGTAAACACTTATTTTCTTATTTTACGCGGGCTGATCTTGCTTCCTGTTTTTCCATAGGCTTAACTATTAGGTTTGGTTAAACAATAATGATTTTTGTTAATTGCATGTAGCGTTGATAAATAAAAGACATGATAAAGCCGACTTTTACCTATTTGTTTACTGCAATGGGAATTACTGTAGTAATTGACAACGTACATGACAAAAATTGACAAGTTTTTTTTTCTGAAATTTCATGCCAGTACATACTGAGAAATTCATGGAGTCGCATTTATTCTAGATTTTCAAATTTCTGATCGGGATTTCTCATCAATCCATTTATGGGGGAATGGGTGGGGATGGGGGAGGAGGTAAAATATTAAAATAATATAATAATCTGCCTGATCAACCAATCTACAAATTCTGGAAAAGATGGCTGAGATCTGAGCTGAGCAAGATTTATCACATTCCTCCGTAGCATCAGCTGGAAATACAGGGTGTACCAAAACATTGGAGAAAAAAGTTACTTTAATTTCGTCTTTGTTCTGCGCGGCATTTCTGCATCAACAGAATGTGCATGATAGTGCCAGTCTCAGGTATACTTGTATGGAGATTTTATAAATGTGGTCTGGAAATTTGCACCTTCCCAATAAAATTTGTTTTTCTTCAAATTTTGATGTATTAAATAAATCAAGAATTGTTTAAATATTAAATTGATATTTTCATAAACTTTTAACAGATCTGTAAATAAAATACAATACTTAAAATCTCATGAGACGAATGACCCTTTTTGATACACATTAAATCAAGGACTTTATTGTCTTTAAATTTCCAATTTATACTATTTGAATTTGATCTGATTCATTGCATTAATACTTACAGTGAGTCCGAATTTAATGAATTCGAGCCGCGTCTCAAAACCGCCAAAAACCGGTTTCAATTAAGCTCCGGCTAAAATCTTGAAACATTGAATACTCTTTCAAGTGGAACCAACCATATTTAAGCCGTGTCTCAAATTTAAACCGAGGCTAAAAGTCTTTTAAATCGGCCAATGCAATTAATCTATAATTTCAATTTTTTTTCTCATCGAAACAATTAATAAATAGAGATGCTAAAATCTAAATCCCATTAAACTTTAAACATTAAATACCTGATATTTTTTGCTCTGCAATATTTCTTTTGGGAATGCAATTTTCTTCTTGTTGTTCCTTCTCCTCTTCTTTATCTGTTCCTGAACAGAGTGATGGAACCTGTACGGGAACGGATGAGGGTTTAACATCTTGTCCTGAAAAATACTTGATTAAAACGAATATTTCCTCTATATTTCAAATGAATATTTCCTCTATATTTCAAATGAATATTTCCTCTATATTTCAAATGAAATTATAGAATTTAACTTAATATCGCACACGGGGAAAAGGGAAAATTTATGTGAGACAACTCCGTAAGTTTAAAGAGTGTTGATTTATTAACCAAAACACGATTGAATTCAAAATCTGGGATTTTCAAATGGTGGAATCCATCGAGGATTGAGTGGCAAAGATAAAGGGTTATCTACAGTGAAACCCTTAATAACGAAAACATCGGAAGAATTTATAAAATGTCGTCTTGACAATTTTTCAATGAGTTTTATACTACATTACGTAAATCATAAATAAATAAATAGCCATGAATATGCTGGAACAGTTTTAAAGAGTTCCATATAATCATTTAATTAAAAAACTAAATTTCTGCAACATTCCATTATCAGAAAGTGAAGAATACGACATTTGATGAATTCTTTCGATGTATTCGTTATTAAGGATTTCACTGTACAAATTATGAGACTTTAATAACGATCTGAAACTCAATAAGTTTAAGTTATAACCGCCAGAATATTTAATTTGTTTTTCCACCTCAACAATACAGTTTATAGATGCAGAACACCTAGAATGTAAAAAAAAAAAAATTCTGTACAGTCGTCATTGAAGTCTCATGCATTAAGTAGTTAATCCTGTGTAGGGAGTCAATCAGAGTCAATTGCTAAGTAATTATTTATTTGCTTTTCTTATATTTATCGCTAATTGTATAATGTAACATATTGTATATGTATAATATTAAATAACCTCATATGCTGACACTAGACGAACGAAAGGATGTCTGACCAGCATAAAACCCTCGCTAGTAGACCAAAGCTGCTGGAGATCACCAAGATCATCTGCAGGAGGAGGTTGGTAGACATACCTAGCAATTATCAATAATGATAATATAAATAATAATAGACATAATAATAATCATGCTAGTAATCATTAAATTAATTAAAAGCATAAAAATTTTTATATTTAGGCAAAGTTCTATTTACTTTTATTTCCTTGATAGTAGCAAGCCTCGCGTTTATCAAATCCTCGGAGGTAGAAAATTCTTTTTTTANTTTTTAAAACCTTAACAAATTATTATTATATTAATAATATTTATTTGAATATTTTCTCAGATGGAAAGGAACTGAACTCCTGCGAAAGTCTGGATTACAATCATTGGAGTACATCGGAGACCCTTAAATTTTCATCGGAGACCCCCACCTTTTTTATAAATAGGGGTATCCGAGGAAAAAGTTTTGGTTTTCCGATAAAATCTTTAATAAATATATCGGGGTATCCGAAAAAAGCTTTGGGTCTTCAATGAAAATCTTGGTGTCTCCACGAAAAAATGAAAAATGTATAATATCTATAAAGTACTCCAATGATGAGGATTCTTTCTATTTCTGTCTGGAACGAATGTTTTTTTTCTAACGTCTTTTGGTGTTTTTAGGTCATTTATGATTTAGAAATTTTCCTACATAATTTTGACGTAGATTTTTAAATGGCCTTGCCTTACTGAATTTTCTGAGACACAATACATAGGCTAGCATTATATAACGTAGAAGTTCTTCACTCAATCTCTTAGCATCCTCAGTCTAGAAATATAGACACAGGGTTGTTCACAACGAATGAGACTGTAAGAAGACGACATAAAGTTGTTTAATATGATGAGTCCAAGGATGAATCATTGAATATTGTCGTTTCATGGCGTGTTTACTGATTGGACAAAGAACAAAACAACAGTTGCAGGGAACCAGGCATCCAATAGTCTAAATTCCGTACAGTCTGAAGTCTCATTCTTTGTAGGTAACCATGTATGATTAGAAATGGGCATAGTTTTTTTTTATTCAGGGGTATGTTTGTCATATTTAAGTTATTGTTATACACATAAATTAATTAAAATAATAGATAGGACACTAGATGTCGTCTTTTCTAGATTTATGTGTGTTTTTTTCACAATAACCCTGAGGCAGAAGCCATAAGGAGTTATTTGTAGTCGGCGTAGAACAAATCAGAGAAAGAGCCTGTTCTACGCCGACTACGTGCAACTCCTTTGGGCTCTGTCACAGGGTTATTGTGAACGAAACATACATAAATCTAGAAAAGACGACATCTAGTGTCCAATCTATTATTTTAATTAATATATGTAGTTATATTTCATCGCAGTATGTTTCAACCCAACAAAGTTAAATGGGCTGAACTTGCAACTTCAAGTGACATCCTGGCAAAGATGTCAATGCCCGATTTACAATGGTCCGTTTCAGAGCGTCTTATTGTTCAAGTATGAATAGTAACAATGTTTATAATTTTGGTAACTGAATATTTTCAATTGTGGTTTCTCCACAAAAGTTACTTACGCATTTATAGTGCAGGAAAACAAAAAGGTATACTCAAAATTAAACACTTTAAAATTTTGACCATGAAATCTAATTTACCGTAATTATTAAAACTACTTCTCTTGATGATAAAGTTTTAAAAGAAGGTTTAGAGTAAAAATATAAAAAAAGATTAGGCTTTTGCGTCATAACTTAAAAATATCTTTAATTGATTAAAGTGTTTCTTATTTTATTTATAGTTTTACGGTTTACAAGGTAATTTGAAGACGTTAAAAATAACAATATTGAACTAAATGGCTGGACCGATTGGACTGAATTTTTTGTGGACACTCATGGGCCCTTCAGCTAGTTCTATATATATAAAACAAAAATAGGGTGTCCCGGAAAAAGGACTGCACCTATTTCTGCGTTTAACAGTATAAAATTTGGGTTTCGTTGTATAACTTTAAATATTGGAGGAGATCTTTCTTTTGAGGAATATCTAAAAAATTTCTTTAACTTTCATATTTAACCATATTTCATTGTGTTTTGGAAATTTTGTTATTCTAATTACTAACTTTGTAATTTAAAGTTATTTCCCCCAAGTAGATTCTAGTACAATAAATGGCAACCAGGCAACGTAGAACTCTCAGTACAGCTGTATTCTTACATCACAAGTGCCAATTCAGGTTTTGTGTCCGACAAAATTATTAATAGTAGTGATCATTTTAATTTTTATTTAATCTTGAAAATTTCGTTTTCCTTGTTATATTTGACACTTGTGACGTTGTGTATAATCGGTTCATTTCTCTGTTCCCACCTATTGTACTTGATTTCCCCCAGACTTCACTGATAACCTTATAACTCTGGAATAGAAGTCAACATTTATGACTTTAAATAGTTCATTGAACAGCAGTTGTGCAGTGTAAACAGACCCATTTATGTTAATAACGAATTATAAAAGTAACTAGTAAAGCTAGTTGCTTTGTAACACTAACAAATTAATTATTGCTTAAATTTCGTCTTCTTATTCCAAAGTTTCCTGGTTCTCACTGCATTAAAAAATACAATTGTTGTATAGTTAAACCCTAAATAAGCCATTCATCGAAAGAATTAATCAAATGTCGTATTCTTCACGGTCTGTTAATGGAATGTTGCAGATATTTAGTTTTTTAATTAAATAATAATAATAATAATAAATGTATTTCCAACTAGATTGATTATTACATTACATTTTATAGTCAATGAATATAAATTATATATTTATATATAAGTTGTCGAAAAATTCAAATCTGAGTCTAAAACTAAAGAACAAAAAGTTTTGACTTAAATTTTAAGTTCATGGTTAAATGCCACTTCTGACTTAATTTAAACCTGAACTTTAGCCGTGAGGTTAAATATTTTTGCATGTAAACCCAAAATACGGTTGTAACTCGAAATATGTTTTGTTTTCGGTTACGTAATCAGCTGATTAGCGATGGTTATGTAATATTCTCCGTAAATCCTTTTCTCTGATTGGTTCAGATTTTCCCGGGAAATTCAAATTTAAAATTGAGAAAGTTTAATATTTAAGTAGCTATTCATTATTTTACAGAACTTTTAACCTCGAACTTAAAATTCGCGCATTCTTTAGTTTTAGACTCTGTTACAGTATTAAAATTAAAATTAAAATCTGTTACAATATTTATGTAACAGTCTTTCTCCAGTTTAAATGATTATATAAATGATTATATTCATGGCTTTTTATTCATTTTCACAAATTCTGAGATTTACGTAAAATAGTATAAAACCCGTTGAAAAATTGCAAGAAGAAAATTGATAAATTCTTTCGATGTATGGTTCATTTAGGGTTTAACTGTATACAAGTTATTACCTCATAAACAGTCAGTGCAGTATTAAGAAGCGCAATTTTATCCGGCCAAGGAAGGTTTCTGTACTGTTCCCACCACCTATATGCACAGAACAGTACGGTACAGTACAGGTTAGTAACTATGTAAAGTACAATACATCACAGGGTTCAGTGCGGTACTGTTGGGTACATATGTTAAAGGAACTGTAAGCGTAATTTCAAGTGACCTTTCATTTGAAGATGGGAATCCCGACTCACAACGGTACCACCTTTAAACCTTTGACTTATCAAGTCTGGTTGACCTCTCCCCATTAATCTTCGGACATGATTTTAATTGCTAAACACTTTGCTTGCAAGCTGTTATATATTTAAAATATATCTATAGTTAGATACTTTCTAAAAGTGACTGAAAATAAACATTTAGTTTTGAATGTTTAAAAGGCTGTTAACGTAATACAGTCGATCTACTTTCCAGTTAAGCAAGTAATATATCAGCTGATTGAGTTCAAACTGTTTCGTATTTTAGAGAAATTCAATCTGGTTTCGATATGCTTAAACAGAAAGATCACTCTACTCGTTGAGTAGCCAAAGGTTTTTTAGGGTACCGTTGTGAATCGGGTGTTGCCCTCTGTGCATGTAGGGTCACTTGAAATCCCACTTACAGTCCCTTTAAGTACATGCAAAGAAAGGAAAATAATTATTACTAAAATTTTTTTAAAAATTAATATAAATTACCTTTTAATTACAAGGGAGACATAGAATCCCAATAAAAACGTGAGATCCCTGAAAATAGATAATTTTTAAAATGTTTAAAATAAGTAAAATAAAGTTCAAAAATGTGTTTACCCCTTTTCTCATTTTAAGAACAGTTTAAAGAGACAGTGCGCTAAACAGTTTAAAGAGACAGTTTGCTAAACAGTTTAAAGAGACAGTTTGCTAAACAGTTAAACAGTTATAGAGACAGTGCGCTAAACAGTTTAAAGAGACAGTTTGCGAAACAGTTTAAAGAGACAGTGCGCTAAACAGTTTAAAGAGACAGTTTGCTAAACAGTTTAAAGAGACAGTTTGCTTAACAGTTTAAAGAGACAGTTTGCTAAACAGTTTAAAGGGACAGTTTGCTAAACAGTTGTTCGCTAAATTTTACCTGGATAAAGGAGAAAGTTCTTTGTTGAAATATATTACAATTTTTTCAAACTCTGCCTAAACAAAGAAAAGTATTCTATAAAGTAGTTTTGTAAAAAAAATTTATGAATTCAACAAGGTAAAGAAATGGCTTCTCAGGTTCCCAAATATGAAGCCAAGTACAAAATGAAAAAAATCCTCCAATTTTGTTCAAAGTTTTTTTTTTTAAACTCTCATTCAATATTTGGTATTTTAGTAATAAACCTTAAAAATGCAATATTAAAAATACAAATGAATAATGTGACCAGTATATGTTTAGTACAGTGTACGATGTACAATTACTTGAAAGTGACAACATTATAGAAATAAATTTTGAGTAAGATATCAATTATCATGTTCCTACATATTATCTATCCTCCTCCATAAAATACAGTCGTATAATAACACTAATTTTCCCAGTACGCGACATATCTGAGGAATATGTGCATTGGTTAAAAATAAAACTTATTAAATTTCTATTGACCGCTGGAAGTTTGAAACTTTGTGATGTAAATATTGCTCAATGCAGTGCTCTCACCAGTTTTTAATGTCAATTATCTTTGGTATTTATATGTGAATGCTATATATGGATAATTTATGTTTTACTTCTAATTTACTAATTCAATTCGTAATCTGTAAGCCGCCCCTCAAGGCCTTACATTTTCAAATAATATGAAACGAAACTAACAGTCTCAAAAGTCGACCAATGGCTCTGTCTAAACCTGTTCCCCCAGCTAAAAAAATAAGGTTTAATATATTCCACATATTTTATTATTTAAGTCTTTATTCAAGCAATGCCGTAAGCTTGAAGGGACTGTAAGTGTAATGTCAAGTGACCCTCTATATCCCATACAAAGATAGCAATGCCCGAATCCCAACGATACCCCTAAAAGCTTTTTCAGATTAAATATGAATTAGATATCAGAGTTTATAATTTTGAAAACCGATCATTTTCAATTGGGGCTTCTCTTTATAAGTGACTTGCACATTTTACTTCAGGAAATTATATAGGAATTATCAGAATTAAATCTATAGAAACGACAATATATCTTCCTTAATACCGAGTCCGAATTTCATGAATTTGAGCCGCGTCTCGAATCTTAAAACATTAAATACAATTTTAAGTGGAACCAACCAAATTTAAGCATCGGCTCAAAGTTTGGAGGCTTCTTGAAATTTTGTAAAAAGATTTTTTTGTGTTTCCGATAAAATTTTGGTGGCTCCGATGGCACTAATAATTATTTCCTCCCAGACCTCTGCTGCTTATTGGGGCTATCTTAAGAGCATTCTCACAAAATACCTAATTTTTTTTATGAGAATCGAAAAAGAAAAGATTTTTACAGTTTTTTATCAAACTTCCCATGGCATTGTTTTCTCTATTCTTGCTCTCTTCACACTAAAACAATGATATATATATTTGGTTAATTATATATATATAGTCCAGTCCATTATTCTGTATTCATGCTGGGAACTTCCCAAAAGGCGTTTTTCCAAGCTTTAACTTCCCAAGGGTATTTTCCCAAGTGGACACTTATCAACTGTGCAATTTCCCAAGCTGCAATTTCTCAAGTTTGTCCTTGCCACCTCCGCCCACCACCCCCCTTAGTCTGTTCTAGCCACAGCGCTCGGACCCCTAGCCCATCCTAGCTGCAGAGCTCTGTAACCATTTCAGCCTCATCAGGCCTTACTTAATTTTTGGGAAGTTGCCGCTTGGGAAACTTCACAATTGGGAAATTGTCACTTGGGAAATTGCCGCTTGGGAAATTGTCACCCTTTTAAAGTTGGAATGTTACCCTTGGGCAAATGCCTTCCGGTAAATATCTAACACCTTGCATTTGATATTGCAGATTTTGATTTATACGTATATATAAATATCAGGGAGTTCAATGAATTACAATTACGAACGCAATCGTAAGTTAAAAATTGCGTAAAGTTATTGAAGATCGAGTTTTTATCAGATGTAAAGTATAGTCTATACAACACAATCAAATTTGCTATTGATACTTACGATGTTAACTTAATCTGATTTTTTTCTGTGATGAAAGATTGCTAAAAAATAGGATGAAAGTGGAGAGAAGGGGATTCTTTTATTTGTAATAACTTGAAACTTATATTAAATGTTTGTTCTTCTTCGTAATTTCATCACACAGGCATTTTATGAAATTATTTTTCTCAAGTATTATATATTTTCATTATAAGTCTCAAGGACACTGTTGAGGATGAGAAGTTTCTTATTAGGTTTTTATATTTTTACATTTTTACTCCAGATATCAAATTTAAGCGTTTTTATTTTGTTCCATTGTTTACATGTGTACCTAGTACCTACAGGGTCTTTTTTGAAAAGTGTTATTTATCATCTCGTAAGCAGATAAAACAAATTTAACAAAAAAAGAATCGTCCAGTACTTTTTCAACATTTTTCATTTGCGAATCTATTTTAAACTTCATGGATAATCCTACAAAAAGACACCTGAACCGGATTTTTTCTGTTTGTCTGTCTATCTGTGTGTTTCAATGTCCAAATATAACTGATTTGCTGATTTGTTCTGAGTGTGGTTTAGACGTTCTAAGTTGAGTGGGTTGACTTTCATAAAATACTTAATGGAACTGTATGAGTCTTTGTCACAAAATCAAATATTCTAATGCCTATATCTTTCCAACCTGATGGTTTTAACGTTTTGAAACTTAGATTATTTGATATAACAGATTTCATAGTTTGTATATCAAAGCTAAAAAATTGGCTTGCTCAGATATAACAAATAGATAATGTATTTGAGATTTAGGGATTTCTAATCACTGTTTGTGGCAAAACCTCAATTCCTTTCTGAAATGTAGAATGTACAGTTTCTCTGTGCAGTATACACTGTACAGTCTATCTATGCAGTGTAAACTGTACAGTCTACCTGTGCAGTGTAAACTGTATAGTCTACCTGTGCAGTATACACTGTACAGTCTACCTGTGCAGTTTACACTGTACATTCTACCTGTGCAGTATACACTGTACATTCTACCTGTGCAGTATACACTGTACATTCTACCTATACAATATACACTGTAAAGTCTACCTATGCAGTATATACTGTAGAGTATACCTGTGCAGTATATCTGTACGGTCTACCTGTGCAGTATACACTGTAGAGTCTACCTGTGCAGTGTACACTGTACATTCTACCTTTGCAGTATACACTGTACAGTCTACCTTTGCAGTATACACTGTACAGACTACCTGTGTAGAATACACTGTACAGTCTACCTGTGCATAGCCCAGTGAAGAGGAATCCACCAAACCATTCCTGGTTCCCCCTTTTCCTCTAGCATCTTCAAATAATAATAAAAGGGACTGTCAACGTCAATTTGAATAATCCTCTCCATTCAAAGAGTCCGATTAACATCATCGTAGTTTATTTTCAAGGCATAGAAAACAACATTGTTACTTCTAGAAATGTTTAAATAGTACCAATGTGAATCGGGTGTGTAACTTTTTAAATGAAGGATCAACCGAAGTAACGTAGAAATTCCCTTTATTGTGCATTTTTTTAAAAAAATATTGTATCTTTAATGCTGACTGTTTTCCTATATAAGCTATTAAAGATTTCTTGAATGCCTTCTGCCAGCTCATCTGAAAATATAAAAGGGAAATAGCTAACTCTTATTTTCATATCTTTGCAAACTGATTGTGAAAACCTTTGTAATTTGTCCTTTTTTTAAATTTCAATTTTTTTTAATTTCAATTTTTTTCGTTACATTTATTTTTCTTATTGATCATAGATTAATAACAGCACAAAAAGAACACTAGATATCATCTTTTTAAGATTTAGGGGGTTTTTCTTCACAATAGCCCTGATGTAGAAGCCCAAAGGAGTTCCGCGCAGGCAGCGCATGCCCTCGTGCTGTCTTGTAATTCAACGCTGCCTGCGCGGACGTACTTTGGGTTGAAAAAGGTCAAGAACGGTTCTTAATTTTCGTCTTGAACTCCCAAACCAGTTGTCTTGTCTGTCTAGACTTTTAAAGTTTCTGCAGGCTTTTAAAAAAGGTTTAAATGTAATTTCAAAACTATATTCTGAAAAAATTTACTTTTTGATGTAAGAAAAGATAAACGAAATTTTTTTTAATTAGCTTTATTGATTAGTTTCAATTTTCATGCATGTATATTCAATACTCAATTTATATTCTCTTAGGGTTAAAAGTTGATGAAGTGCAAGACAGAAAATGTTAAGAATAAACAATATTGAAATTTTTAAAACATCTTATAAAGTCCAAAACCCTTGAAAGTCGAGAAGAATAAACCAAAAGCTTATTGTGTAAGTGTAGAGTGTCGAGTATAGAGTGTAGAGTGTAGAGTGTAGAGTGTAGAGTGTAGAGTGTAGAATGTCGAGTGTAGAGTGTAGAGTGTAGAGTGTAGAGTGTAGAGTGTAGAGTGTAGAGTGTAGAGTGTAGAGTGTAGAGTGTAGAGTGTAGAGTGTAGAGTGTAGAGTGTAGAGTGTAGAGTGTAGAGTGTAGAGTGTAGAGTGTAGAGTGTAGAGTGTAGAGTGTAGAGTGTAGAGTGTAGAGTGTAGAGTGTAGAGTGTAGAGTGTAGAGTGTAGAGTGTNACATCTTTATACATCTTTATACATCTATTATACATCTTTATACATCTTTATACATCTTTATACATCTATTATACAACTAAATACATACATAAACAGGGTGAGCAAACAAAACAGGATTAGAGATACCTTGGACATAATTATTAAAATTTTGTTTAAGTACAGGGTGTCCCACGAAACTTGAATTACACATGTGAAAGTAAATTTACGAATCAATGCTGCAAATTATTTCAAAGATAGTCGAAACCTGTTACAGGGTTTGTATAAAAACATTGAAATGTATAAAAAAATGACAAAATTATTTTAGGACCAAAAAAATTGGAACATTACAAAAACGAAACCTTTTTTTACATTAAATTTATAAAGATAAAAATTTCTTTTTGTTGAACTATGTGTTTCAGTTTTGAACAGATCAGTTGACAGTTTTCAAACTTAGAATACACGAAGAAGAGAGGGAGATAAAAGTAATCAAAAATTTAACACTTCAAGTGTGAGTAGTCAGATCTCTTTAAAAATAAGAAAAAATTCGTGAAATAAATTATTGCGGATCTTTGTTTATATCTTAATCAATTAATGATGAATTTGAAGGAAAAATGAGAAAATAGTAGATTTTTTTTAAAAAATGGTTTCGCAGATTTATTGCTGTGTTAAACAAATATTTTAGATTTTTTGTCACAATTTAATGTGATTTTTTTGCCTAAAATCCGAAGCAAACAAAAGTTTTGAAGATTTTGTGCAAAACATCTCTAATCCTGATTTATTTTGACCATGTAAAATTTATATAAAATATATCTATCTATCTGTCTATGTATAAATTTATAAATCTATGTAATTATAAACATTTATATACATTTTTAAAAATTTGCATTTATGCTTTTCTGTAATGTGTATATGTGTGGCCGGGAGGTGTTATAGGCTAAAAAAATTCTAATTTTTTTTCAAATTTTTTTCTTCAATTTTTTATTCCACGGCCAACGCCGGGCCCTTCCGCTAGTTACATAGAAAGTTGTATATATCTATATAGTTTTTAGATCTTTTTAGTTCAGTGTAAAACAAGCCGATACAAATATCAGCAGTTCAGTTAAATAAAACGTCAATAACGATATCCCCCATCATTAAATGCTTATTTTTATAAAATAAAAGAATTTAAATTTAAATTTTTGAATGAAACCACCAAGTTTTTGGTTGGATCTAAAATTTCAGACAATTTGGTAAGTCACTATAGTTAAGCTTCGCTGTTTACCAAAATATTCGTAAAATGATCTTCAAAAATAAAACTAACAGGGCTTTTACAGCCCACGTGACTGTTATCAGACAAATTGGGATTCGAGAAACAGGTTTTTTATTATTAGAATTATTTACTTCAACTAGGATTTCAGGGCGCTTTGCGCACATCTTCTATTTCAACTTTGAATTGTAGGTTTACATGTAAACATTTTCTCTTTGCAAAATATAATGCAAAAACAAAAAAAAAAAAGGTCTCGGACTTGATCATATTTTATGGGATTTTTTAAAAACAAAAGGTAAGTGCAAGGTTGGCAAAATTAATTTGCAGAAATGAACTTGAAACAGAATTGACAATTGCAAACTGTAGCAAAATATCAAACAATGATTTTGAAAGAAAAAAAGGTTACTTGAATAATATTTTGTATCGGAGAAGGAATATCGGAAAAAATAAAAGATAAAAAGGCTCTTTCTTGAAAATATAAATTTTTCAAATTGATTATTTTAACACAGGATTTTTAAGTTAATTAAAACGATAACTGGTATGTAAGAGGATGAACAAAAAAGTTCCAAAATATAATACACAGTTATTTTTAAATGAAAATTACGGCCTTTTTAGATAAGAACTTTTTGATGATTATTCAAAACAGACTTTTGCGATGTGCGTTATTGAAGTAGCAAATAATGAAGTAATGATGACTAAAACAATCAAATTTAATTTTTTTAATCCACGGGCAACGCCGGGCACTTAAGCTAGGGATGTATAAAACAATATATACAAAGTTTTATACAATTCTATTTACTTACATAAGCATTCATTATAAATAGATTGACTAAAACATGCATATGCTGTCATGAACATTGAATTGACTTGAATCTAGAAATATTAGCTTTGCACCCATCAAATCATCATATCCAGGGCTTAAGAAAAGTACACAGGGATTGGGAATTGCCCAACCAGATAGCAAAGTATTAGCAATATTTCAAAGTCGGGTTTTAAAAATCGATGCAACAATGCGTTTGTATATAAATCACACCCAGTCTCCTTTATATACAGTATTTTCGAGAAGACATTTTTTAAGAAAGGTTTTTCGAAAGGCTCAAATTGAATCCAACCTTTTCGCCATTAAATATCTACTGTTACGAACAAGGCCGTTGCCAATTTAATTGTATTCAAAGGCTAATAAATTATACAGGTTTACCCATAAAGCATGATCCCCTGCAGCAGCTGTTAGATTGTTTTTTTTTCTTTGCTAAATTCTTAAATTTGTCTGTTTAAGATTAAATTCAAGGCAGAAGTCTCAATTTAATTTTGTTATCATTAATCTTTTCAGGTCGTCTTTACAGTCTTATCCTTTGTTGGGTAGCCCTGTATTTAACTTAATATACAATGACAAATTTTTTTATCAAAAATTTTAATTTTATCATATTTAATATTTAATATGAGAGGTATAAATATTAAACAGCTTGCAAATCAAATGTTCCACAGTTATTTAGGTTAATTAGGATAAACCCGACTCGACATCAATTATCTATCACAGGTTTAAAAGGTACTATTGTGAATCCGCCACTCTACAAATGGATACTTGAATTTACGCTTACAGTTCCTTTAAGAATTTATATTTTATGAATTTGATCTGTTGATTCTAAGAACACAGCCTGCTCCTGTGTATGATGTCACTAGACTGTAAAAGGACCTATTGAGAATCTTTATACATCTTTAT
>NW_019397085.1:58659-100481 GCF_000591075.1 Eurytemora carolleeae
GGGGGGGGGGGGGGTCAAGAGGGTCCATCCCCCTAATACAGTATTTAGAATGAAGATGTGAGAAAACACTCCTTGTTTAGTAGAGAAGTGGGTTACACGGGTATATTGTATAGATGAAGATGTGAGAAAACTCTCCTTGTTTAGTAGAGAAGTGGGTTACACGGGTATATTGTATAGATGAAGATGTGAGAAAACACTCCTTGTTTAGTAGAGAAGTGAGTTACACGGGTATATTGTATAGATGAAGATGACGTATATATGGTTAATCCAAGTGTAAGGAGTGTTGGAGTAAGTTACAGAGATCCAAACAGCAAATTGATGAATCGAAGTCAAACCTTATAGAAATCCAACGTATAGAAACAAGGCGTATTTTCCGGGAGAACATTTTAAAAGTATTCAATGAACGTGCTTCTGAATATATATTAGATAAACCAAGAATTAGTCCTCATGTCATCTTAAGAAATGTAAACAATCCACTCCACTCTCATCCAACGCGTACGGTTTCAAGATCTCACTTAAAAGACAAAAAGAATTTTGCCGATTATTTTTAAAAGATACAGTTAAAATAAGTGCTCCATGGTACATATAAGGGCCACAAAAAAAGCGTAAGTTTGGGTCAGATAATAAAAAAACCAAGGTGTGGCAACACTTCAAAGTCTTCTCAGTCTTGAAAATTGAAGCAACTTTGTCTGATCAAGTATGAATTAGAAATCCATGTTTTTGTTTATTTAAACTGTTTATTTCCATTGGAAAGATGACTTGCGCATTTCTTGCTTGTAAGGAACATAGAAACGAAAAATTTTACAGAAATAACACTTTTTTAGGTAGAAGAACGATAAGTATAATCTTCTGGTGAAATTTCTCCACGAAATTACCTTTATTTTCAATTATTTTTTGTATTTTAAAATCCAAATTCTTTAAAAAAAGCTAAAAAATATGTTTGTCAAAACATAATCTAAGTTTTAAACCGTATTATAAAGTATACACATAATATCATATTATGAATATATTTCATATTTAAAAAAAAAATATTAACGAAGGAATTGAGTCTTTGTCACCGACTCAAATTTTTTAATTTCTGAAATCTATATCTTTGCAATCTGATGGTGTAAATCTTTGATGTTTCAAACTTAACTTATTTTATCTAACAGAATTCATAGTTTGAAATATCAAACAATATTGGGTTGCATAGATATAGGGATTAGCAAATTAGAGTTTAGAACAAAAGAAAGTTCCCTGGGTGTTTGTTGAATTTTATTTTTCAAACTAATTTATTTGATAAATGATATTTAAATTAAAATATTTTAGTAATTATTAAGTTACACAATAATAATACAAGATTTGAGTTTTAACACCAATTATAATATTGAGTGTACATTTGGGATATTTCACTGATAATGGATATTAAGAGATTATGGCATATTCCTACAGTACACACATTAAATATGCAGTACGCTTCCGGAGTACAAGTGTATGGGGAGGTTTTGTATCTTTAATTTTAAACAGTTTTCTCAGAACAGTTTATTAACCATGAAATATTGCCCTGTAAAAGACTGTAAATGTACGTCTTCCTGTAAAAATGGACTCCCTGGACATGATAAAGCTAGTAGTGGATTTTAACAGTTATACATGGAAAACAAATTCTCCATTTAAATATTTTCAGAAATCACCCTCGAGTACTGTAATATACAGATTGACCTTTGGAAGTGAATTACATGGCCTGTACAATAAAGTAAAGGTTTAGCGTACATCATCACTCTATACACTCTAACAACGTTGTTTTCAACCCATTTTTTGTTTACTTTCTCTACTTTGCATGGAGCAAAGTTTTGATAAATAATGTTCATATCCGATTCACAACGATTCCCTTTAAACCTTTGTTTGAGAAAATTGTTTGAAGATATCCTTGTTTTTCTAGTTTTTCTGATAGAAACAAAAATAGCAGAAATCTATTTATTATCCTGATTCCTCCAATTCTTAATGAAAGCATAAATTACCTATTTTACTTTACCTTGAAACTGTTGAGTGGAAACTTGTTGTTTTTTAACTGTTGTTTAAAACCATTTTTTCTTAAACGTTTGTTGAAAAATTAGATGAAATTAATTGTCTTAAATTTTCAGTTTGAAAAACTTCCGTCAAATACACTGTCTACCCTGTTTACCCTGTCTAATCTGTCTCAACTGTGTAATGTTACCGGTCTAATATTACCCTGTCTACACTGTATAATTTTACCCTGTCTACCCTGTCTTATGTTACCCTGTCTACTCTGTCTTATGTTACCCTGTCTACACTGTATAATTTTACCCTGGCTAATATTACCCTGTCTCATATTAGCCTGGTTAATATTACCCTGTCTAATATTTCCCTGTCTTATATTACCCTGTCTAATATTAACCTGTCTACCCTGTCTAATATTGACTCTAACTGAACCAATCCCTGTGTTCAAAGATTAAATATTCAATTAGGTTTCTAGGAAGTTGAATTGAACCAGCAAAATGAGAATAATTATTCAATATATCAGTTTAAGATTATCTGGGTTCTTAAAAAAATATATCATTCAGATTTAGAATATTGTGAATCCTGTTAGAATAGAAGTTTTTCCTTTGCTTTGCATTAAACATTCTAGAATTTTTGTTTAGTGAAGTCGAAAATGTACTTTTTAATGTACTTTACTAAAAATACAATAAAGCTTAAGTGCCCTGCGTTGCCAGAGGGATTTTTAAAAAATCCATTATTTTTTAGCCTGTCACCCCCGGAGTACCCATGGGTTCCCTCAAACAATTTCAGCCAATTTGGTCCAGCCGTTTGGCCAGCTATATCGAACATATAAATGAGCGAAGAACTTTATATATAGAAGACAACAATTCCATATTTTGCGGATTTTGCTCAAGATTTCTTGAAGCAGGCACAACTTTTAAATTCCGAATGATCATTAATCTTGTTATTACACTCACATTCTGGTTTTGCAAAAACCCCTTTAATATTCACTGAGATATGGACAGCTTATACTTTTTTGAAGCCCTAGACATATACATTTTCAAACTGCAAAGCGCTTGTTTCTAGCTCAAGTTTTAAAAAAGTAATTGGCAAAATCGGTATTTTTGTGTGAGCTAGAGTGTGCACATCTTGGTTTGCAATGTTTCTGGTGGTGGATACTATTATATTATGCTGCTGCAGGTAACAAACTGCATGCTTCAAATCATTTGAAACACAAGGAACAATCAAGAACGGAGAAATAGATAGATAGATGGATAGATAGATAAATGTAAAGATAGATAGATAGATAGATAGATATACAGGTAGATAGATGGACAGATAGATAGATAAAAGGATGTTAGATAGATAGATAGATAGATAGATAGATAGACATATAGACAGATAGATAGATAGATAGATAGATAGATAGATAGATAGATAGATAGATATATAGACAGATAGATAGATAGATAGATAGATAGATAGATAGATAGATAGATAGATAGATAGATAGATAGATAGATAGATAGATAGATAGATAGATAGATAGATAGATAGATAGATAGATAGATAGATAGATAGATAGATAGAGCACATGACATCGAACATTTCACGGTTCGTCGAATGCTAAGGGGCTGGGCTGGGAAGTGTTCATTAATTGTGCTAGATAGAGTGAAACAAGAGACAATTTAAGATATTAAATATAAAAACAAGTCTTTTAGATGGTTTTATTTCGAACCAAATGAACAGATATCAACTCAAATTTCGCAGATTTTTTTCACTGGCACTCCTGTATGCCGAGTCCATTAGCACCTGATCCAATCAGGGTTCAGTCATGTGTTTGTTGTCTATTCTGAACCAATAGAAATAGTATGGCGGTAATATCTATCTCATTATCCAATCAGAGTTATGAATCCTTTAATCAGCGCTATTAGTAAATGGAAATATGCTGGTGGATTTGCAAATGGTTCAGCCGATTAACGTTGAATCCAAAAATGAAAACTAAAACACAAAAGCAAAAAGACATATTAAAGATATATAGAAAGATAGAATTAAAAGGTCTCTATTAATTGATCTATTCTCAATCCCATAAAAATTGATCAATTAATAAAAAGAGATTTATTTGAAATGGTGCAAATCTTTTTAGAATGGCATTGCTAATAAAATTGGGATCAAAATATATTTACTAGGTTCCTTTTTTTAAAATATATGAAGGGTTTTAAAGTCAAATTGTCATGCTGTTGTGTCTACACGTTTTAAGCTGAAAACTTATTGGACAGTTAAAAAAATTTGGTGGGCCATTTTGTTTTTATTTTGAGTTCCTCATCTAAGTTTTGGCCAAGTTTAGCGCATGAAACAAAATTGTAAATTATGTCGAAAAAATCTCGACATTTAAATGCCAATTTTGCCCAAGTTTGATTTTGGGGTTTTGAGTTTTTTCAACATTTTTAAGGTCTTTGGGCATAAAAAGTGCAATATAAGAATCTAAGATGCTTAACACGTAGCAAAGCGATTCATTAAAACGATTTTTTCAATTGTTTTGAAAAATCGTTGATATCTTTGGGGAGAGAAAAAATTCGTAAAATTAAAACTAGAGAAGCTACGAGGTCACAAAGACATCCCAGTATTTGCATACATTTTACCTTCTCCTTCTNAAAAACACCCCCACTGTTTATACAAGCTATAAGCTATATATATGATATTTTAAGAGAATATAATTAATAAAAAACCTACAATTTTTTTAAGAAAGGATAATTATTTAAACGCAACTATAAGAGTTATACAAATTCTATAAAGTCTATTTTAAAGCCCCATATTTTGTGGGTAAAACTGTATTCCGTGAGACGTCAGAGGCTAATTTTAATAACATCTAATAATTTCCTCTGAAATACACTCTTGTCAACCATTAACATTAAGACCCCCCCCCCCTCCATGTAATGTCCGTCTTCAACCTAAAGCTCCTCTCGGAGACGAAACCAAACCAAACAATTTCAGCCCGCTTCTCTTTGTTCTCCGACATTTAACATTTAATTGTCACTCTTTTCAGAAGTTTTAATGTATAAAAAGCGTCTTCGGACTCTCCGACAGTTAACCCACAAATAAGCAAATAGATCGTAAGAATCTTTTCATTATAAATTCGTAAACCATTGTAATAATTATTTATCATTATTCATTTCATTTTTTTTTAGGAAATAAAGAGTTTTCTGCATTATCGATTTTGATTTGAGGGTTATACCGTTGTCTATCTATTCATCGTCAGAATCTTGTTCCTTTCCGACAACACCCCTATATCTTTGGATTCAATGTCGTAGACCTTAGATATTTCAAACTAGGAATTCTGTTAGATCAAATAATATAAGTTTGAAATATCAAAGATTTACGAGATTGGATTCTAAAGATATAGGGATTATAAATTCAGAGTTTGTGGCAAAGACTCAATTCCTTGGAGAAAATCCGGGAAACACACAGAATGATAAAGTATACACTATAGTTTCATAAAATATTAAAAGATTCTAATACCAAATATTTGAAATAGAAAGTCCATTAAACAGTATAACATAGGTAATACGGAAGATCTACATCAAATGGGTTTAAAGTTAAATCTGCTCATAGGACTTTTGATTGCAGAACCTCTAGTTTGTCGTGATTAAATCCAATCATAAATAGCAACAAAGAAATGCATAAACTAATATTTGATTTTTAAATAAATGTAATGATATTGACGTAAAAACAACCATTGTAATAATTATTTATCATTATTCATTTCATTTTTTTTAGGAAATAAAGAGTTTTCTGCATTATCGATTTTGATTTGAGGGTTATTCCTTTGTCTATCTGTTCATCGTCAGAATCTTGTTCCTTAGCGACAACAACTCTGCCCTTGAAGGAAAAAGTTAGTTCAATCAATTTTTTGTCGGCTGATCATTATAATTACTTTACATACACAGATTTAGATGATCATTTTGCCAAAAGAGTAATATATAAAAGTACATAAAAAATGTTTTCATAAGGATTAACAGTACGTCTTCTAAAACAGTTTATACATTATATTTAACGCACTTTTAAGCATAATGAAACTCTTAAAAAATCAATATCTGATTTTTTTAAAAATTATATCGAATTTTCTTAAATGCCATTCGGACTTTAGTTATAATGTAACTTTTAAAAATCCGAAAAATGTTGTTTAATAATCTATTAATTTTTATATTTGCTCAAAGAATAATTACAATATGAATGATTATTACGAATCAAAAGTAACCCTGAAATCTTTATCTGATCAGTCATATGGAAGATGTTCTTGTTTCTCAAGGTTTGAAAGTATTTATTTCTGATAATTCCAATATGTGTTTCTGAACTCGAAATGCGGAAATTACTTTTGCACAAAACCCCACATTGAAAATACACAGTTTTTGATATTAAAAACATTCATCTCTAAGAGATCTAACAAAGCTTTAAAGGGTACCATTGTGAATCTGGCACTATCATCTTTGCTTCGAGGGTGCTTACAGTTTCTTTATATTCCCTTTTCTTTTCTTTTAACCCTATCCCTGCTGGGGTACTTGAAAACCAGGATATGCTGGGGGGGGATAAATGGCGATTTGAAGTTTTTGAAAAATAATTTTTCAAGGTTAAGAAATCTAATAAAACGTTAGTAGTAATATCTTCAATAGTTAAACAATTACGCCAAAGACGGTTTGAAGATCGTCTTTGGCGTCATTTGCGGAAACAATTTGTCCATCTAATTTTACTCGTGCTGATTATTGAAAAGATTCACACGAAATTCCCTTAGCTCTGGGATTTCCCAAATGTTTTCCACTTTTTTTGCTTTAAATATTACGGAAGAAATAAAGAAAGGATTCTCGTCCAGATTACTATGCATTAAACAAAACGAAAATTGACTAAATTTTACCAAATTCTTAAAAAAGAAAAAAGGCAGACCACATTTGGGAAGTGCTGTAAAAGGGGTAATTGTCAGTACAGTGAAAACGTGAAAACTCTAGAATATGAAGACGACTTCTAGACTAGAAATTTGTATTGAAATAGTCTGCTGAACAGGAGTAGCAATTGTGTAGAATAAATAAGTGAGTTTACAAGTCACTTTAGTGAAACTATATGATTTGTAACAATAACAATTACACTTAATTCTTGCTTTCATGTCATCAATTCCTATTCCAGAGTTAATCTGGTTCTCACCGATCAAAACTTAAAAATAGGTTTAATAATGAACTTCAACAAAGAGGAACATTAGCTGTAAGGCTTCCTGGAATACCCTGTATAGTGTATAGCTTTGTCTTCCTTCATCAACACGAGCTCTTCATCCAGTAATAAATGTTTTACTGCCTTTGGAACATTACCGACCTATGATTCCCCCAAAATAGAAACATTAGGTAAATGCATGGCTCGCTCCTGAAAAGGTTTCTCGCATTTGCATATCAAAGGCGATAAATTTGTGTAAAGCTACTTTTTCGGGGTAATCAAAAATTTACTTAACCACGAGTTCCCTTAACTAATTTTGCCTACAAAACATCCAGAGCGCAGCGAAAGACGGCCTTGGAACTCTGGTCAAAGTATAATTCCCTTAACTTCCCTCTAAAGCAGAATTGTAATTAATTATTAGATTAATTGGTAACGTGGATATTAAATTCACCATTTTTAAATCGTCAATAACAAAAATATTTGAAAAGTAATATATTTATTTCTAAAATATAGATTTTTAATAGTCATTCGAATTTTATCAGGGGTGTGCACAAAATTAACGCCTAAAATTTGTTATATAGACCCCTTGACTGTATTAGTTACGTTTAAATAATAACAGCTATATAAGCAAAATCACTGTTGCCTTTTCTACACCGCTGTGAACGAGACTTAAACATTCAAAACTTACGAACAGAATGTTAGATGGGGGGTTTCCAGCAAGATGGAAAAATCATTTGCGAAAATGTAGAAAAAAACGAAAATTTTCTCACTAATCTGTTTCGCAAAATTTATTCTTTCTATGCCAAACAGAGTAAAGCGAAATTTCACGTAATAAGTGGACATTTTCGCATTTTTTCGCGAATTTGTCGCATATTTTATTTGTTTTTTTGCAAAATTCCTCATCGTTTTCGTTTCATTTAGCAAATTTTATTTTGCGAAATGTCACGCGAAAAAGTTTGTGAAACACGAAAGAAAATTTTCGCGAAATTTCGCATTTTTTTCGTGACAGTTTTTTTACGCTGGAAACCCTGGTTAGGAGGAATGTAAAAATATGTTAGATATCCCTAACATGCTCTGAAAAATTTCGAACAAATTGTTCATAATTTTGTAATGCTTCAGGTATAATAAACATTTTCAATGTACAATGAAAACGATATTACCATTTGTTTTTAAAAAAACACCATCTTTTTTAGTAACAGTAATTAGGCACCAGCGCATGCCGGAATGAATTATAAGACAGAGAGAGAGCCAGTTCTAGCCGCGGTGCTCGACCCCTATAGCCTGTCTTAGCCGCGGCGCTCGACCCCCTAGCCGCAGCGCACGGCCTAGAAACTGTCTTAACCTAGCCTAACCCTAAAATATATACTAATCTCTCTCTTCTTATAATTCATTGCGGCATGCGCAGGTAACTGCGTTTGGCCATCCCCAGTAATTACAAACATCTTTTATATAAGTTTACCAATAAAATATGATACGTTAAAGGCGACATTATAAAGTAGTTTCAGCCATTTATTAATATTATCAAACTAAATACAGAGTGTCCCAGAAAATTTGAGACGATTCCTGAATGTAGTTTTAAATCTTGGAAATAATTTGCGGTATTTTTTGTTGTTGTAAATTTTCGTTTACAAATATGATTTTTAAAACCATAATCAAAAATTTCTCATAGTCCTGGTATTTCCAAATATGATCTGATTTTATTGTGGTGTAAAAATGTTTGGAAATAGAACGATTTTTTTCAGATTTAATTTTTTATTGTCTAAGTCTGAATGAAGTTTTGACTTTTTTGTGCTTTCAAAACAAATTTTGGAAATGCTCTAGTTAGATCCAAGAAGATTATTGTGATCTCATTTTCTAGAATCAAATTTGAAAATGTAAATTGACATATGAATGCCGCGAAATATTTCAAAAATAAAAAGAACATAAATATGTCTAATGATTAATCATAATATTAATAAAGGAGTTTTATTCGCCAGAAATTTGTCACACTTTGTTGATACAATTGGGTCGGATTTACATTTTTTCCGAATACATTTTTAATACTAACATTTTTAAGTTTATGTGAGAACAAAAAAAAATTGTTTTTAAATAAGACTAATTTTCTTTTTAAAAACTATTACTGCTTTAATATATTTCAAAAGGTCACTAAGATCACAATTGTAAATCATTTTTTTTAAAGTTTATCAAATTCACCTGTAGTCATTTGCAGTCATCTACTGTCATCTAGTCATTTGTCATTGGCAATAATGTTTGTATAGCGTATATAGTCCTCTGTAGCCGTCTATATTTTATGTGGTCATCTGTTGTCATTTTTAGCCATTCGTAATAATTTGTGGTCATCAGTAGTCTTTTTTTACTAATCTACAGTCATTTGCAGTATGTGAGGCTTTTCAATTTCTTCTGGTTATATTTGGATTTATTTGAAATTCGGACCTTTACTCATCCAACCCCGCGGTTTCAGTCATCTGTAGTAAACAGCAACTTGTAGTTATTTGAAGTAGTCTGTTGACATGTAGAGTAAATACTTTATCTGTAGTCATCTATGGTCATCTGTAGTCCTCCATACTTATTGGTAGTAATCTATACTTATCTGTAGTCATCTATATAGTAATATGTAGTCATCCATAGTAATATGTAGACATCCATAGTAATATGTAGCAATCTATAGTTGTTTTTCGTCATCTTTAGTTATGTTTAGTCATTTTTCTTCATTATTTGTCTTATACAAGTCATCTGTAGTCATTTACAGAATCTTTGGTCGTCAACAGTCATCTACATTCATCTTTAGTCATTTGGCATCAGAAGTCATAAATAAGTCGTCTGTATTCATTTACAAAATCAGTAGTCGTTAAGAGTCTTCTACATTTATCCTTAGTCCTTTGTCATCTTTATCAGTCATCTATTGGTCATCTGTAGTCATTTATAGAATTGGTGGTTGTTAACAGTCATCTACATTCAACCGTAATCATTCGTCATTTTCAGTCATATATAAGTAATCTGTGGTCATTTGCAGTATTTTGCAGTAATATGTAGTCATTATTCTTCACTATCCGTCATATACAAGTCATCTGTAGTCATTTTTAGAATCGGTGGTCTTTAACATTAATTCCATTCATTCTTAGTCATTTGTCTTCATTAGCAGTCATCTATTTCAGAAGTCATCAGTTGTCATTCATATAGTGCAGTTATCTTGTTATATAGTGCAGTTGTCATGTTATATAGTGCAGTTGTCTTGTTATATAGTGCAGTTGTCATGTTATATAGTTCAGTTATCTTGTTATTTAGTGCAGTTGTCTTGTTATATAGCGCAGTTGTCATGTTATATAGTGCAGTTGTCATGTTATATAGTGTAGTTATCATGTTATATAGTGCAGTTATCATGTTATATAGTGCAGTTATCTTGTTATTTAGTGCAGTTGTCTTGTTATATAGCGCAGTTGTCATGTTATATAGTGCAGTTGTCATGTTATATAGTGTAGTTATCATGTTATATAGTGCAGTTGTGCAGTTATCATGTTATATAGTGCAGTTATCATGTTATATAGTGGTTGTCATGTTATATAGTGCAGTTATCATGTTATATAGTGCTGTTATCATGTTATATAGTGTAGTTATCATGTTATATAGTGCAGTTGTCATGTTATTTAGTGCAGTTGTCATGTTATATAGTGCAGTTATCATGTTATATAGTGTAGTTGTCATGTTATATAGTGAAGTTATCATGTTATATAGTGCAGTTATCATGTTATATAGTGCAGTTATCATGTTATATAGTGCAGTTGTCATGTTAGTGCAGTTATCTTTGATAACTTTTACCATTCTCGAAGATCGATGGTCATGTTTTATTGTCTGTATTTTTTAAGCAAAATTAATCTTAGTAACTATCTACTTCTAAAATACTGTTTTATTTTATATTTATCACCGAATAATGTTGGAAATAACAAATAAAAATGTTGAACAAAATTTGTTATAGTTGTTTAAAATATTGATCAATCATTTATTGTTGTTGTCATAATTTGATCTCACAATTCAAATTCTACCCCAGCCTTTGTAGAATTTGTTTCAAATTTAACAACATTTAAGATTTTTCCATTTCTTGAAGAATGAGCAGATAAAGTTTATCTCCATTATTCAGGTTCAGATCTTCCCCTACTCCAGGATACTAGGCTCCAGGATACTAGGCTCCAGGATACTACTCCAGGATACTAGGCTCCAGGATACTAGGCTCCAGGATACTACTCCAGGATACTAGGCTCTACTAGGCTCGGTCTCAACAGAACTTATAAAAGGGTACATTAGTTGGACCTCCTGTACCCTAGGGACCTCATAACCCCTTTGGACCTCCAGTACCCTAGGGACCTCATAACCTATTTGGACTTCCTGTACGCTAGGGACCACATAACCCCTTTGGACCTCTTGTACCCTAGGGACCTCATAACCTCTTTGGACCTGCTGTACAGTTGGGATGTCATAACCCCTTTGGACCTCCTGAACACTTTGGACCTCATAACCCCTTTGGACCTGCTGTACTCTTGGGGCCTTCTGAACCTTAGAGCCGCCTCTTTTCATTTCATGGCGAGACAAAGGATATTCCTGAAGCAAATGATATATAAATTTAATCTAGAAAAAAAAGATGCAAGTTGCAACGTAGTTTTTAATGATAAAAATCTAAGAAGCTTTTCCAAAAAATTTTTTCTTATCATTTGCTTTCTTAACACTATGCGAATTTTCGACCCTATGAGAGAATATATTCTCAAAAAAGTACCCAAAACGATTTCTTTGGGTAATTTTTTCCTTATGTTTTCTACTAGGATAAGAATTTTGCATAGTTAAACTTTTTAATTTTTTAAATGTTAGTAATTGAAACCTTCACAAGTTCAAAGTATTTGAGCACCAAAACATTAAAAGTTTTTCAAAGCTATTATTTCCCAACACTGCAAAAAGTTACTTTTAATTATGGTTGTTTTAAGTATCAAGACAGACATCATTTTGCCATCTTTCTCTTTATATTGATTTCCTGAAGCGCGAGTTGGTTTCTATTGTTTCTTCTTCCCCCTCTTTTCTCCATAGGTCCGCTGCTTATATTCTCCAGGAAAACCGGGGATCTACAGGAAAAATGAGGATTTTTAATAGTAGGCGCATTTCATAGCTAGGCAAGACATTTAACATAAAAGACATTTTAAGGACAGAGATTTTTTTAAAAATATTTATCTTATATTTTAAGGTAAAGGAGTTGAGTCTTTGCCACAAACTCAAATTTTCTAATTCCTATATCTTTGCAACCTGGTGGTGTAAATCTTTGATATTTCATACTTGTACTTGCTGATCTAACAGAATTCATAGCTTAAAATATCTTAGGTTTACGAAAATGGGTTTTCAAAGATTTGTTTGTGACAAAGACTAATTATCTTTAAAGTTTTTCCTAAATTATCCATTTTCAATTTATTACTGATTTAAGAAAACAGATCTTCCTCTCTGTATATAAATTTCTCTATGAATTGGCTTTCTTTATGAATTGTCTTTCTCTATGAATTGGCTTTCTCTGTGAAATGTCTTTCTCTATGAATTGGCTTTCTCTATAAAATGCCTTTCTCTATAAATTGGCTTTCTCTATGAAATGCCTTTCTCTATGAATTGACTTTCTCTATGAATTGGCTTTCTCTATGAAATGCCTTTCTCTATGAAATGCCTTTCTCTATGAATTAGCTTTCTCTATGAAATGCCTTTCTCTATGAAATGCCTTTCTCTATGAAATGCCTTTCTCTATAAAATGCCTTTCTCTATGAATTGGCTTTCTCTATGAAATGCCTTTCTCTATGAAATGCCTTTCTCTATGAATTTATGAAATGCCTTTCTCTATGAAATGCCTTTCTCTATGAATTGGCTTTCTCTTTGAAATGCCTTTCTCTATGAATTGGCTTTCTCTATGAAATGCCTTTCTCAATGAAATGCCTTTCTCTATATATTGACTTTCTCTATGAAATGCCTTTCTCTATGAAATGCCTTTCTCTATGAATTGGCTTTCTCCATAAAATGCCTTACTCTATAAAATGTCATAATCTATTAAATATCCTGTCTTTCAAATGCCCTATCTATGAAAAATGTCCTATGCTTATGCTTTCTTATCTATAAAATTTCTTTTGTGAAATGTTTTCCAACAAAAATGTCCCATCACCATTTATGTCGTAATAAATGCTGTTGATTAGGTTGTGCTTAATAAGAGTTGTTAAAATCACAAAAATTACAATTTTCCCCAACCTTGTTTAATTAGTTGGTGCTATGATAAGGTGCCCATCAAAATTTAACAGAATTTCACCAATCTCATTGAATTGGTGAATGATAATCACTATTTGATTTTATCACAATAAATCGTTATTTATTTATTTATTTAAGATTTCATTCGTATACAATTTTTCGCACACGGTGGGGTCTGTAGCCTCATTTTTCTAATTATTTTGTGTTATGCGATGGAAAAAAATGATTTATGAATAAAGCAAACGATAAGTTGTAATTGCACATTTAGCATAAATAAATCGTAAGTGATTTGGCATGGTTGATTAGAATTTAATGTCATTTTTTAATATTCACTATCTTTATTTTTTAAACAGCTCTTAATTTTAATCGGATACTAGGCTCCAGGATACTACTCCAGGATACTAGAATTAAAAATGGCTGACTCTCTTTCAGTCGAAGAAGAGAAAATAGTTCGAAATTCTATTAGAAATTGCGCCACTGCAGTTATGGTATTACATAATATCATAATATGCTTAATGATATACTTATTTCATGTTATTTCATAATATTACTTTGCTTCGTTTGCAAAAAAAAGTGTATTTTTTTAAATATAAAATTGCGCATCATAGGCCGTTGTGTACTTTTTATTTGTGTATTTTTTATGTGTTTTTGATATGCTTTTTGTTATAAGGTTTATATTATTTAAATATTTTCTTAAAAATAATTTTTAATTTTTTAATTTTAATTTTTAATTATAAATTTTTAATCGATTTTTTATAATGATCTCTTGTGCCGTGGGTCCTTCTTTCTTGAAAAGAATAACCTATCTATCTATCAGTCTTGACCAGGGTTTCCAGCAGCGCGGCGAAAAAAAACTTTAGCGAAAAAATGCGAACATGTTCGTTCGTATTTCGCAGACTTTTTCGCATTTTTCGCGAAAATTAATTAAGCGAAAAAATGCGAAAACTATGGAAAACTTCTCGAAAAAATTTTGCGAAAAAAAATCCGCGAAAACAGCAAGTGTTGTAGCTGCCACAATTAATGCGCAAAAAACTTCTAGAATTCTTTGCTTTAGTTTTATTAAATAAAAAGAATTATAACCTATATACACAGCTGCAGCCGATGTTGAAGGTCACATTCCGCATAGTTCTGCGTTTTTCAAAAATAACATTTTGTTCACTGTCTTTTCATAATCTTGCACATTCTTATACTTTTGTCCTACTAGAAGATATATAAGCAATGAAAAAAAAGAATCGTCTATCATTAGGATGCAAGCAAAAAGAATTTATTATAAATAGAGTGGAATTTACTCAAAAAAAGTGTAAAACGGCCGTTTTCTTGGATTGTTTCGGTACTGCAATTGTACTGCACACACTTGGGCCCTGAAACATCATTTTATAGAAAAGTTTTTTGAAAATTATTTGATTTTCTTTAAATCAATTCTCTGATAGCTTGCCATGCATTCCCGAGTTCATAATCTATTCTCTTTGGATGCAAGTGTAACTAATATAATCAAAACAAGATTTGACGGAAATGATCAAATTTTTAAGAATTTTACAAAGAATATAAATGGATCAGAAAATTGTGACTTTGCAATATCTATATAAAATTTAAAAAATTTTAAAGTGAGGGGAAGACAATTCTGAACGATTATATTTGGCCAGAACATGACAATGCGTGACAATTTGGTCAAAAACACGGGTTAAATTTTTATATTTTTTTTTGAAAATTCCTTAATCTGGAGAACTGTTCGTTGCCATAGTGTTCTGTGTATCCAACCAAAATCTTTGACTACAAAATATGATTTTAAATTTGAATTGGAGTTATAGTTAAACTCATTTTTTTCGTTAGTCATCGGACAAAGTTTAGAGGATCTGACAAATCTTGCAGAAAAGATATCGAGGATGAGTTCAGCTGATTCTGTCCATTTAGATTTGCATGCTCTAAGGTCTCAAATTACAGAATAAATATATATTTTTAAATAAATCTAATAGTAAAAGCGTATTCTTAATTCTTTTGTATTTTTTAAGCGTTATTATTTTTTAATTTTCGGCGTTTGCACAAGTTTTCCATAGAAATTTTTGCCAATTGTATGCTTACAACCCGTCAAAGAAATTAGGTTATTTAAAATTCTGGAAATTTTTTTTACATATTTAAAATGGCATGATCAAAAGCGTTTCAAAAATGTATATTATATCATTTTTTGGACATTGTTTGGCAAACATTTTGCAAAAAAAAATTTATTTTTGCAGATTCTAAAAGTAGAGCACAAGAGCTCTCCAATGATGTATAATTTGTCATATTTGGTCATCAATCATAGGATTTAGAGGGGGGGGGATAGGATTAAACATTTTACCTTCATCTGCCTGCAGCCGTAGAAGTGGGATCCTCCGCAGTTGGTGTCGGCTGATCGACACAATATCTCTGTTATTGTTTCTAAAAATACATGACCGATGACAGAGATTATTCCATGACTTCAGAGTATCTATGTATAGTACCAGGCTGACTTCAGGGTATCTATTTATAGTACCAGACTGACTTCAGAGTATCTATGTATAGTACCAGGTTGACTTCAGAGTATCTATGTATAGTACCAGGCTGACTTCAGGGTATCTATTTATAGTACCAGGCTGACTTCAGAGTATCTATGTAGAAAAGACAAAGGCAAAAGTTTCTGAAAAAAAACCTGGACCAGAGACTTCTTATTTCAAGGACTTTTTTCGACAGGACTTTTCAAACTTTTCGAGTGCCAAAATTATGGATTTTATCTCCGAAAACTTTTTAACCGACAATTGAGGACAGATCTAGCAAGTGGAAGTTAGGTATACCTTGTATTCTGTTAGGAACACTATTATACTGAAGTTAGGTATATCTTGTATTCTGTTAGGAACACTATTATACTGAAATTAGGTATACCTGGTATTCTGTTAGGAATACTATTATACTGAAGTTAGGTATACCTGGTATTCTGTTAGGAACACTATTATACTGAAGTTAGGTATACCTTGTATTCTGTTAGGAACACTATTATACTGAAGTTAGGTATACCTGGTATTCTGTTTGGAACACTATTATACTGAAGTTAGGTATACCTGGTATTCTGTTTGGAACACTATTATACTGAAGTTAGGTATACCTTGTATTCTGTTAGGAACACTATTATACTGAAGTTAGGTATACCTGGTATTCTGTTAGGAACACTATTATACTGAAGTTAGGTATACCTGGTATTCTTTTAGGAACACTATTATACTGAAGTTAGGTATACCTGGTATTCTGTTAGGAACACTATTAAGCCGAAGTTTCCAGGCGCAGTGAGATCCGACCACCGTGTTAGGTAAAGGCATGAAGTGTCTGTAAATGTCAAATAAATAATTAAATTTTTCTCTAAAAAACTATATATAGTGCACAACACATTCACACTGCACGCTAACCTATATATAAACTATATATAGTGCACAACACATTCACACTGCACGCTAACCTATATATAAACTATATATAGTGCACAACACATTCACACTGCACGCTAACCTATATATAGTGCACAACACATTCACACTGCACGCTAACCTATATATAAACTATATATAGTGCACAACACATTCACACTGCACGCTAACCTATATATAGTGCACAACACATTCACACTGCACGCTAACCGCCAAAAAAGTTCTTTAGAAAAGTTTTCGGAAATGAGGTCTTAAATTTTGGCGCTAAAAAGTCCCGTGGAAAAAGTCTATGACATAAAAAGTCTCTGGAAATAAAGTCCTACCATTTTGAGACTTATTTTCTAAGACATTTTTTGTGATTCAAGCATGATTTTATACAAAAAAGTTCCTGGAAAAAAAAATCCTTTTATAGTGGAAAACGCATGGGAACAAAGGATGTTTACAACCATGGAAAAGATAGGGGATTGATATTAAAAATACCTCGGGCTATATATAATATGCAGATGCATAGAAGAAAAGGTTTGTTTACGAAAAAAGTCTCAGACTTATTTTCCCAAGACTTAGAACTTTTTCCTTGGTTTTTTTTTCTTCAGATTTATTTTCTTCAGGACTTTAATTCCTGTGATCTTATTTCCTGAGACTTTATTGGCAGCCTCATATTAATAAAGGAATAAAGTCCCGGGAATCTTAAACGGAGGACTTTATTTCCAGTGACAATTTGTCCAGGACTTCAGAAAATTGGGACTTTTTTACCAACGTTTTGATTTCCAGGTTTTTTTTCAGAAACTTGTTTTTCTTAAACTTCCGTGGTAAGTAATAGAATTGTTTGACAATCCATATTTTAGATTCAAGTTATAATACAATTTAGAGTATAGATGGAAAAATAAAAAGCATTAGTCAGAATCAGAAGCAACAGTACAGTACAGTACAGTACAGTACAGTACAATACAGTACAGTACAGTACAGTACAGTACAGTACAGTACAGTACAGTACAGTACAGTACAGTACAGTACAGTACAATCTAGAGTTTAAATGGAAAAATAAAAAGCATTAGCCAGAATCAGAATCAACAGTACAGTACAGTACAGAACAGTACATTACAATTTAGAGTATAAATGGAAAAATAAAAAGCATTAGTCAGAATCAGAAGCAACAGTACAGTACAGTATAGAACAGTACAGTACAGTACAGAACAGTACATTACAATTTAGAGTATAAATGGAAAAATAAAAAGCATTAGTCAGAATCAGAATCAACAGTACAGTACAGTATAGAACAGTACAGTACAATTTAGAGTATAAATGGAAAAAAAGGAATAGTCAGAATCAGAATCATAATAATCATGTTGACAGAGCGACATTGAAAAAGATTTGGTTTAATTTTATGCTCAGAGGAGTAAAAGAATTGTGCAAGACAACTATTCCATTTTTTTTCACTGCATTAGTAATGATTGGAAGAAATGGAATCGTGCGAGGGAGGGGGTGTAGGGCCGCCATGAGCCCTGCAATTAAAATTGTCTCTAAGGCTCGGTATTCGCAGATGGTGCTACCCCTAAATGTTAGAATAGATATTATAGAAGTAATAAATAACATTTTTAAAGGAAAATATTCAATTTTTACATATGAATGCGGTGTTTTATGAATATCCAAAAACATTTCATACCTATTAAAATATTAAATATTTTTTCTGAACATTTTTATACATTATTGTTATAATTTCTATTCTCATGAATAGGAGTAGCGCCAGGTCATTTACTCATCTGCAAATCCAGAAGCTTGAAGACCATTTTGCGGGGATCATGGCTGCCCGGTACCCCCTCCCTAATCGTACTTGGCAACTCCGAACCCTACATCAAAGGCTGGATCTTCATTCGTTTCCTCTGCTGCAGACTGAACAGTCTAAAATTCAGGGGTCAATATAATTCCATCCAATACAATCTCAAATCGATTGATTGATATATGGGCAGAAATTAAAAGTTAACCATGTTGTTGTTGTAAACAATTGAAAGTAAAATGTCACGTTGTGAAATAAAGTCCTTACTGCAAGGGAGTGTTTATTTTCTGTATATCATAATCTATCTCTTTTAACACCCCAAATGCAATACACATTTCTAAAGTGTAACAACTTATTTCAAATTAAAAGTTGCAAATCATCTTCCTATCCCAAAGATTTCTTAGGGAGAACAATTATTTTGGATTTATATGTAAAATTTTAATTTTTCAGGTTTTTTTTTCAGGGCTTTTATATGGTTTATTAGGCAGTTATAAACGTTTTAAAAACGCTTTTGAAACATTTTGGTTCATATCCAGCAAGAATTGAAACGTTATTATACTACGTTTAAAAATCATTTAGTAGAAATGTTACATTAACATTAATGCCGGCTCGTTTTAAATTTCTGTTCCATATACATACATATGCTATATATACAATTATTAGATGCATACATACATATCTGATACTTAACCCAACCTAACTGTTTTACAATGAAATTTTTGACAAATTTGACTGAGTATTGCATCTTGAAATATCACAAAGTCTAATGATTGTTCAATTTGACTCATTATACTAAATCCATCTTAAAATCACTCATTAACCAATAATCATTAGACTTTGTGATATTTCAAGATGCAATACTCAGTCAAATTTGTCAAAAGTTTCATTGTAAAACAGTTTAAGAATTCAACACACAAAATATTAATCTTAAGTAGAATTGAAAAAATGGTTTGAGTTGTGCTTTTTTGCGTGACGCGGCTGGATTTTTAAAATCACAATTTAAAGGCCCTAAATATACCATTTAAAAAAGTAGTTTTGCCCGGAACAGTCAAATGTGGGGGTACGGAAGGGGAAATAGTGGTGGCTCATGGCTGCCGGAAGAGAAAAAAGCTAATATGTGGCACGGAAGGGGAAATAGTGGTGGCTCATGGCCGCCTGCCTTTCCCCGCTCGTCAACCCTGGCCGAAATATATTTTCAATTAATGCGGAACTAACATATACTTTTTTTTACTCTACAGAGGTTTGGTCCATCACCATCACCGAATGTTAAATAACAGAATAGAATATATATTTGTATATACCTCAACTTCTGCCTGTGTAGAGTGTAGGATGTTGAGGAACAAAAAACAGTGGACGATGAGGAACATTTCTAGACAGTATACAATAGTTATCCATGGGGACCGAGTTTAATCAATTTTAATACCTTCCGCCGGGCCGGTTCAAATTTGAATCACCCATTCAAATTCCGATTTTATCTTCAACTTTTAACGGGCGGTTTGAATGAACCGACAGTAGGCAGTTCATAAAATTCAGTCCCTGTTCATAATGGTTAAAAACATTAATGTTGAGAGTACATGTTTAGTTTAATTTGCGAGTACGTGTTCAGTACATTTTGAGAGTACGTGTTCACAGTGGCGTACATAGGGGGGGGGGCAGTAGTCCTCTTGCCCCCCCCCCTGGGAGTTCCAGGGGGCAAGAGGACTACTGGAAAATGCAAAATTAAAAGGAAACAAATTAAAAAAAAGTAATACCTGACAATGAAAAAGACTAAGGATTTGTCTAAATTCACTGTTAAACCAAAATTTTAATATACTTTAAACTAAAACTTTCGCAAAAACGAGACCTCGACATATACATGATGGAAGATGTAATAATGGTATTCTATTTTCTATGTTTCTATTTCTTCTTTCAGTCAATTAATAAAGAAATTGAGTCTTTGGCACAAACTCAAATATTCAAACCTTTTAAACCTGATGTTGTAAACCTTTGATATTTCAAATTCAGAATATTTGGTCTAACAGAATTCATAGTTTGAAAAGTCTAAGGTCTACAACATTTGGTTCCAAATATATAGTGATTAGAAAATCAGAGTTTGTGGCAAGGAGTCAATTCCATTATATCCATAAAGAAATATTAAGCGTAATTTCAAGTTCCCCTTTATGCAATGATGACAATAACATCAAATGAAGGAAAGAGAAGTTTTAGCCTTCTAAAGAGAATACTTCATTACACAAGATGTATTACTATGACGGAAAGCAGACTTAACGATCTCGCACTTATGGCTCACTACTGAGAAAATCATTGAAATGTTTGTGCAAGCAAATCCAAGAAAATTGAAGCTTAAAAGAGTTGGTGAATATGTAGATGGAGCAAATTCTATCTAAAAATTTCAGAAGAAATTTCGTTTATTAGTGAAAATATGATTTTTTAATGATGCTGTGATTATTGATTTAGTTAGCTGTGATGAAGTTAAGTAATAAATTTATAAATTTATAAAGTTAAAAAGTTTAAGTTAGTTTTTCGAGCAAAGAAATAAATTTTAGACTCTATAAGGTTAGTAACACCCAAAAATGTAGTCTTTTTGGTNATTTTGAGAGTACGTGTTCAGTATATTTTGAGAGTACGTGTTCAGTTAATTTTGAGAGTACATGTTCAGTATATTTTGAGAGTACGTGTTCAGTTAGTTTTGAGAGTACGTGTTCAGTATATTTTTAGAGTAGTTCAGTATATTTTGAGAGTACATGTTCAGTTTATTTTGAGAGTACGTGTTCAGTATATTTTGAGAGTACGTGTTCACTGTTCAGTTCATTTTGATAGCACGTGTTCAGTATATTATGAGAGTACATGTTCAGTTATTTTGAGAGTACGTGTTCAGTATATTTTGAGAGTACGTGTTCAGTTCATTATGAGAGTACGTGTTTAGTAAATTTTGAGAGTACGTGTTCAGTTCATAATGAAAGTACATGTTCAGCTCATTTTGAGAGTACGTGTTCAGTATATTTTGAGAGTACGTGTTAAGTTCATTTTGAGAGTACGTGTTCAGTATATTTTGAGAGTACGTGTTCAGTATATTTTGAGAGTACGTGTTAAGTTCATTTTGAGAGTACGTGTTCAGTATATTTTGAGAGTACGTGTTAAGTTCATTTTGTCGCTCTAGTATTCTTTAATTTTTGAATAAAATTAACTCGGCCAGCTTTTGAAATATGCGAATTTAAAATAAAGTCATAATCCGCGATTTAAAAAGAGAAATGTAAATCTTAAGTTATCTAGCGTACATAGATCCAGACTAATACAAAGACTTGCATCAATTTTAATGACTGGGGTTACTTTGTTGAGTCGCAACACCTTGGTCTTTGAAATTACATTACTAGCTCAATTATACTTTTTTGTAGCCCTAAACATAACAATTGTTAGAACTGTAAGCAATTGTAAATTGGATTGAATAACGACACATATTTGTTCACAAAACTATATTTACAGATTAACCAGCCATTGAAAAGGGTGAATAATTTTCACAATTAAACTCAAATCAACTTTAGATTTTTAATTTTTCAGAAACTTGTAAAAATACTTCCTTTCAGTGATTTTCTTGGATGGATTCATATTTTTTCATAAGTAATTCTTAAGACAGAAGAAAATAATGTCACGAAAAAATTAGATGCAAAAAAAAGAAATTGTAATTCTACAATTGAAAAAGGGTAATTTTGCGAAAGGATGGTGAAACAATTAAACTGTTTTGTTGTTGGATTAATACACTTTCTTTTAGTTTTATAAGCAGAAATAAACACAGTGGGGGGGGGGAGGTAATTTGACCCCCCCCCCCATCTAAATCCCATGTTTGATTTCCAAATATTACAAATGATACATCAATGGAAAGCTCTTATGCTCTACTTTCAGAATCTGCAAACAAATTCGCAAATTTGTAAAAATTGATTTTTTTTGCAAAATCCAGTTATAAAGAAAAAAATGTTGCAAAAAAAATCCAAAATACTTCAAATCTAGGTCTCTTCATTGAATTAAAAAGAAAAAAATTTTAAATTAGATTTAGCTGTCCCGTTTATAACATTAAAGGGAGTGACCGGCAATGTATGGTAGTTGAACTGAGAATGTAGTATTGTGGAGAAATTCTTTTAAGGATTCATTTGACTTTTTAATGAGATTGAGCGCAAAGCCGATGTTCAAACTTCAAAATCATCCATTTGGTTGGTTACGTTTTGCGCAGTAATTATGCATCATTAAAACACTTTATATTTCTCAAATGAATTCTAAAAAATGTCTCATTCTCAGTTCAATTACCATGCATTGCCGGTCACTCTCTTTAAATTTCTTTGATTATAAATTGTTGTCTTTCATCGAAGAACTGGGGTCAGTCTATGAAAGAACCTTGACTAAAATTTGTAAAATTTCTATTATGTTAATGTGGTAATAATTAACAGCCCATATACAGCTCTTACCCACAATGCATGAGAATTGAAGACGATCTAAACTCTTTAAATTTGACAATCTTAGGACGTTTATAAGAAACTAGAAATTCAGGGCGCTTCGCGCCCTTCTTTCTAGGCTTTTAGGGCGCTTCGCGCCCATCTTCTCTTTCAACTTTTAACTGTGGCTTTATCTGTGACCATCTTCTCTTTGTACAGTATAAAACAAAGACAAAAAAAGTTTGCGGATTTCATAATATTTTTTTGCGCATTTTCAAAATTTTTCAAAAATAAAAAACTTTTAAACATAAATTTTTAAAATTTATGATCATTCATAAACCTTCCCTGAGGTCACGTGAGGTCCCACAAAAAATTTGGGCCCGATCGGTTCAGCCGTTTATTGGATACAAACAAACAAACAGACAAACAGACAGACAAGCCAAATTTATATATAGATTAACAAGTTTACAGCTTAAGATATGAATAAGTTTGGGAAATGAGTGAACAAATTCCGTCCATCCGTCTCATGTTTTTTGGATTACCCCATACCTTGATATCCCAATTATTACCTGGTCTACGAATAATAGACCCTGGAGGTTCCATGGTTGATAACAAACTGTAAAACATGAATATAACCTTCTCGTTATATCAATTCTCTCTCCTACCTTTATGTCAAAAAATAGTGTCCAGATATAGAAGCAGAACGCGAGGCCGTAAATCACCCCCCCCCCCCACAGAGAATAAGGGGCCCTGGTTAAAAAGCCTTAACTTTGAGACCTATGTTCAACCGTGAAATGGGGATTTTCAGTAGTTGCATGGAACTTAACTAGGGGGTTGGGCACGTTCCAACTTTTTCAAGCCGTTTCGTTAACGGTTAGTTCCAACTGTTCTAAAAATAAAATCTCAGGTAGCCGTTAGTTTTAGAGGGTAAGAACAAAACTTAGTTACATTAACGGTAGTTTCCGTTTGACGATCTCAATTTTAGAAACGGCGCGCGCTAATGGAAAATTTTCAACAACCGTTTTAAGTAACGTTATTTCAAAATTAACAGCGTTAACAACGCGAAACGCCAAAAATGAAAAAATGAAAAATGAAATTTCGTTAAATGTTTTTGAAATCGTTAACGGTTGAGCACATAAAGATACATTCATGGTGGGTCGGAGATATCTAAAAAAACGAATGAACAACTTTCTCGTGGGAAAAGTTTATTCTTTGTGATTTCTATGCTCTCGTGGCTTGCTTATTTCCTGCTCCAGAAACAACGAGATTCAGTCAGAATTAAACACCTTTCAAGTAAGAAAACCGACGTTATCTTCACAATCTATAATCAGATAAAAGTTTAAGAGGACTGTTTAGAATCGGGCATTTCCGTCTGTCAATATAACATAATCCATTTAATAGGACATAATGAGTGGGTCACTCTTCTTAGTGTTCAATTCTTCTGAATCTTAAGAATGTTAAATCAGGTTTCAAACTGTTCAGGGTACGCGGTACTAAATTGTGCACTATGACGAGGGTAAAATCAAACAACATTTTACAAATTAATCTATTCTGATATTTTTACATTAATTATTATAAAATTAATTAAATTGAATTTTCGATTAGTAAACTGTATTGATTTTATTTATTCTAATATTGTGAAAAATTCCATTAACAATGTTTATTGGTTACTTGCAACTGTGTTTCAGTATTTACATTTAACATTTATGCCGATCACCGAATTAGAGGTCGTCATTAAATCTAAATAATATTTATTAAAAAATAAAATTTGCACACAGTTTTTTTTTCATTTACCACCGGGTGTGTGGGTGATGAGGGGGGGGGATGAAAATAAACAAAATGAAAATTAACAAGAAATCTGTATTACAAAATATTAATACAAAATAAGGTACGACGCGACGGAGGTGTAAAAAATAGAATAAATAAAAATAAATGAAAATTGTGAAAACAAAAGAGGTTTGTTTTTGCAAAAAAATATATATTTAGGACGAAAATGTATTAATTTCTATTCAATTATTTTTTACTTTAATAAAAGAAAGTAGAAGAAAAACTGATCAAAGGGAACCCCGAACCATAAATAATATTTAAAGAGTTTAAGAGAGATGAAGAAATTGAACTAACAGGGCACAAAAAAAGTTTTCGTCAATTCTTGTTTAATCCATATCGTTATATCTATCCTCGGACTCAGAAACTCGACTTCGTTTCGAGATTAAAGATTCTTCGTTTCCTTCCAATTCCGCAGACCGTTTAAATCTCTGACTGGTGGTCACATTAATGCCCGGTCTAAAATCAGAAATATAATCAAAATAATTTGCGGCATTATTCAGATTTGCCGCATGTGACTTTCTGCAAATGCTCTCTTAAGTTTTAATTATTGCTGCAGCGCTTTCCCCACAAACTGTTAACCTAGCCGCAGCCTCGCCCCACATTTAATTGTTTCATTTTCTGCCTTTTGTGTGCTGCATAAACAATTACCTTTTGATTATAGATTAAACATTTCGAAAAATGTAGGCGCAAGAATTACTACAGAGTGTTTTTACGGCTACGCCTATCAAACCTTATGCATTCCTTACTAAAGAGTTTATGATTGTCCTTTAGATTGAATGGCCATCCTTTGGTTGTTTGAGATTAATAGATATCAAATCAAATTAACATATTTATTATTAGAAAAACCGTATCAAAAAATTGTCAACTATCATAATAAAAAACAAGGCTGTCCATTTTGTCGTGAGTCTGACATTAAAAGTTCTGGCTCCCATTTCTGGCAAAATTACAGCGACCGTTTCGTTTAAAGATATTTGACTAAATTTTTTTTGTTACCTGGCCACGATGACGGATTTGTTTTCTAAATTTTGTTCAATTGTCCGCAAAACGTCGTCCAAGTTTTTACACAGGCGTCTACAAAATATACAATAATAAAAAAACAAAATAATCATTTTTCAAATTTTTAAATTTTCAAAAGTAAGCTAGTCTTGATAACTAATAACTTGATGAAATAAAAACCAAAACATTAAAACAAAAATCGGCCTTACCTTGCATTTTCAATGTTGAAGCACATCGGAGGTGTGATGAGTAAAATATTCTTCTGTCGCCCAGTGATTGCAACCAGCACATTGTGAAACTTTAAACCATACATAGCCTTAAACAATTAATTATAAAAATATGTTTCTTTGGGGGTAGTGCACTGCTTACAGTGGATTCAAGACATTTTTCCCATACAAATAATCAGATTAAGGTTTCAAGAGAACCATAAAACAGACATCCTCCTCTTTAAATGGAGGGTCAGTAAAAACATAAGGAAATTCACTTTAATGTTATAATTCAATTTAATTTGTCTGGTCACCGTCAATTTCAAATGAAACTGAGATAATTGATCTTTTTATAATCTCATATCTTAAATTTAAATTTCATACCTTAATAAAGTTTGAAAGTAATTAACATACAGGCTGCATATGTTTGAGATCTGATATCATGGTTTGTCTATCTAAGTTCGTGAAAGGGCTACTTTTATTTTGCATATACAGGGTCAGCCACAAAAGATGAGACTTCAGACTGATATTTATGATTCCCATCAACCGTAAGCTTGTTTCTTTCGTCGCCTGATCATTAAATATACCATAAAAGACTACATTCAGGGTAGAAGTCATATTTTAAGAGTTTCTAGAGTTTCAGATCGACTTTTCAGTCTTAGTGGGTAACAGTTAACACTGTGTATTTAAACTTTTTATTTACCTCTGTGGCTAAGTCAGGAGCTGGTGTTTATTTACCTCTGTGGCTAGGTCAGGAGCTGGTGTTTATTTACCTCTGTGGCTAGGTCAGGAGCTGGTGTTTATTTACCTCTGTGGCTAGGTCAGAAGCTGGTGTTTATTTACCTCTGTGGCTAGGTCAGAAGCTGGTGTTTATTTACCTCTGTGGCTAGGTCAGGAGCTGGTGTTTATTTACCTCTGTGGCTACCTCAGGAGCTGGTGTTTATTTACCTCTGTGGCTAGCTCAGGAGCTGGTGTTTTGCTGGTTTTAGACTCAACTATCTCTAAGGAAAACAGGAGACCAAGGCCGCGGAAATCCCCCAAAATCTGGTGACTGAAACAATTAAAAAATCAAGGGTCTTCAATGTGGAAAAAAATGTTGGCATTATTTTTTGTTGACTTTTTTTTGTGGTGATTTTAAGCTTATTGATAATTGGGGAAACTTTCAAATCGTGTTATTCTTCAAAATATAGAAACGTATGAAATTATAAAAAACTGTAGACAATGTGTTAACACAGATAAAAGGATAAATCATATTGAGGTTTTAAAATTAAAGATCACCAGAAGCAGAAACGTCGTATCTAAATATAGAAATAATAATACTAGAAAATAACAATGCTCAAACGTTCACAACATGTATCAACAAAACCAAGAATACAAATTTTAATAATAATAACAGAATAACAATAACAGAAATAGAGATATTCGTAATCTAAAATCGTCGGGCGTGTACAAATATTCGAACATAATAACCTTACGTTTATTGACGAAAAATGAACTATCTAACCTTAAATGACCTAGACTCACCTCATTTTACCTTAAATGACCAAGACTGACCTCATTTTACCTGAAATGACCAAGACTTACCTCATTTTACCTTAAATGACCAAGACTGGCCTCATTATACCTATAATGACCTAGACTGACATCATTTTACCTTAAATGACCTAGACTGACATCATTTTACCTTAAATGACCAAGACTGACCTCATTTTACCTGAAATGACCAAGACTGACCTCATTTCACCTTAAATGACTTAGACTGACCTCATTTGACCTAACTTGGCCTAAACTCACCTCATTTTACCTATAATGACCTAGACTATCCTCATTTTACCTTAAATGACCTAGACTGACCTCATTTTACACTTAATCAACTAGACTCACCTCATTTTACCTTAAATGACCTAGACTGACCTCATTTTACACTTAATCAACTAGACTGACCTCATTTTACCTTAAATGACCTAGACTGACTTCATTTTACGTTACATGACCTAGAATGACTTCATTTTACATTAAATGACCTAAACTGACCTTATTTTACCTAAAATGGCTTGAACTGACCTTATTTTACCTAAAATGGCTTAAACTGACCTCATTTTACCTAAAATGATCTAGAGTATCCCCATTTAAATCATCCGTTCAACTGATCAGACCTGACCTGAATTACTTGACAATATATAACCTGACTTGACCTTACCTGATCATGATTTTTTGAAATTCAGTTTTTAGAAATTTTCCAACCATCTTAGCCGAGGTTGTCAGCTTCTCATTGTTTACTATCTCCAGTACTGATAAACCTAGTGTACAATTGTTATTGTATTAACAGTCCCTTTAAATTAAGATTTATCTAAAAATGTATTTACAGTCCCTTTAAATTAAGGTTTATCTAAAATTGTACTTATAGTCCCTTTAAATTAAGGTTTATCTAGAATTGTATTTACAGTCCCTTTAAATTAAGGTTTATCTAGAATTGTATTAACAGTCCTTTTAAATTAAGTTTTATCTAGAATTGTATTTACAGTCCTTTAAAATTAAGTTTTATCTAGAATTGTATTTACAGTCCCTTTAAATTAAGTTTTATCTAAAATTCTTTTAAAATAAGATTTATCTAGAATTGTATTTATAGTTCTTTTAAATTAAGGTTTATCTATAATTGTATTTACAGTCCTTTTAATTTAAGGTTTATCTAGAATTGTATTTACAGTCCTTTTAAATTAAGGCTTATCTATAATTGTATTTACAGTTAATTTTTTATTAAGGTTTATCAAGAATTGTATTTACATTTCATTAAAATTAAGGTTTATCTAGAACTGTATTTACAGTCACTTTAAATTAAGGTTTATCTAGAATTGTATTTACAGCTCATTTAAATTAGGTTTTATCTAGAATTGTATTTACAGTCCTGTTAAATTAAGATTTATCTAGAATTGAATTTACAGTTCATTTAAATTAAAGTTTATCTAGAATTGTATAGACAGTCCTTTTAAATAAAGGTTTATCTATAATTGTATTTACAGTTCATTTAAATGAAGTTTTATCTATAATTGTATTTACAGTCTCTTCAAGCCCCTGCCTACCTATAGAGCATGATACAGGGTTTCCTCCAAAGGTTGAGTAGTATCCTCTAAGGGAGTTAGCGAGCTTTTGGGAACAGATTACGCCTCCCATTGGGTAACCATTACCCATTGGCTTCCCTATAGTAACAATGTCAGGGACAACCTAGTTATTAAAAGGGGTTAATATTTTGCTGAAAAAATTGCACACCCACCTAATTCAAAAATAAAATATTGGGTTTAAAGATGATATAAAAGATAATTAAAATGTTGTGCAAATTGATATGGGTTTTGCTGACACCGGCTTGAATATCCAATTTTAAATCAATTTACGGAATGAGATTTAAAAAAAAATCTACTCCAGGTAAAAAAAAAAACTCAATTCTTTGGTAAAGTATTGACTTTGTAGAAGAAATAAAAGGTTTTCCATCCTAACTACAATCAATTTTAAATATGTTTCAATTCTCTATACAGATAAAAGCTCGGGTTTTAAAGATGGTACTGTTGATACCTATATCACAATGATTTTCAATCTTTTCATTTTCTTTTATTACTAGTGATTATATGATTTTTGTTATCATTAAAGACCATTTGCGACGGCCATTGTTAATTCGTATTTGTAGAATAGGAAAGTTGTAACCTCGTAGTGCATAAAGCCCCACATATGATCACCAGTTCGTCCCAAACCAGTCTGTACTTCGTCAACAATAACCAGTCCACCCCTGGACTGTATACATCTAAACATTCGTCAAAAAGTCAAGTTATAATAATAAAATAAAAAATAACAATGAAAACAATGATGCTGATGATGATAATAACCAAAGAACAAAAATAATAACGAAAATAAATAATAATAACCTCATAAACAAAGACAATACAATAAACATGAACTAATGGCATTACCGATAGACAAAAATAAAATAAAAATAAAAATAAAAATAACAATAATAATGGTAATAAATGATAAAAACAAAAATGTAACGATTACAATGGCATTAGGAATGATTACAACAACAATAATAATACCTGAATATTGCCTGTATGCAGGATGCAGGGGGAAGGTGTACTCCAGGGATAACAAACATAGGTTCCAAGATAAACGCTGCAAGTTTTCTTCCCTTCTTCTCCAGCTCGTCAATACTTTTTTCAAATTCCCTGAAAAATTTGTTATTGGTATTTTTCTAGTTATGTACTTCTAGACCCCCCCCCCCCCATACAATACAAAGTTTAATAAAAAATACAGTGTAAAGTGTATAATTGTTGTCAAGTGTAAAATACATTGAGTTTAAATGCTAGAAATCAGCGAATTTTACAACTTTGCTAAAATATGTTAAAATATATACTTTTTGATTTTCCCAGAGAGTAAAACATTTCGTTGCTCCCCACTCTCTCTTTTTTAATTCGATTTATATGTATGTATGTGTGGCTTGTCGTATTTTCAAAAGGGCATTTTGCAAGGCCGGTTTCCCAAGTGGCAACTTCACAAGTGTGCAAATTCCAAGTGACAACTTCCCAAAGGTTAGGTTAGGCCCTTATTGCAGCGCTGCGGGCTGCAATAAGGACCGAGCGCTGCGGTTAAGCGTTGCTATGGGCCGAGTCCTATGGCTAGGACAGACTTGGGAAGTTGCCACTTGGGCATTAGCACATTTGGGAAAATATCCTAGGGAAGTTGCCACTTGGGAAAATGCCTTTGAGAAAGTACTTAAAATCTGGCTACAGTTAACTTACTTCAGCCACTATAATAAAGTATTTAATTTGACACTATGGTTCCTAGTTTAGTTTAACTAATTCTAATACTAAATTTGAATTCTTAACTACAGTTCAAAGTTTAGTTTTACTAATTTTTGATATCCATTAATTCCCAATTCTAAACTACAGTTCAGAGTTTAGTTTTACTAATTCTTGATATCCATTAATTCCCAATTCTAAACTATAGTTCAAATATTGATATTGTCGCACTATTGATCTTGTCGCAATATTGATCTTGTCGCAATATCGATCTTGTTGCAATATTGATCTTGTCATTATTGATCTTGTCGCATTATTGATCTTGTCGCATTATTGATCTTGTCGAATTATTGATCTTGTCGCAATATTGATCTTGTCGCAATATTGATCTTGTCGCAATATTGATCTTGTCGCAATATTGATCTTGTCGAATTATTGATCTTGTCGCAATATTGTAACAATGTAACAAAATAACAATAGTTACTTAATCAAATTAAAAAGTAACCTAAGTTATCAACGTAACCAAGTTGCCTAAGGTTACTAAACTTACTGTGAATGTATCTTGTTACTAATATCGACCAGTATCCCAAGGTTACTAAACTTACTGTGAATGTATCTTGTTACTTATATCGACCAGTATCCGCAAGTTACCAAAGGTTACTAAACTTACTGTGAATGTATCTTTTTACTAATATCGACCAGTATCCCCAAGTTACCAAAGGTTACTAAACTTACTGTGAATGTATCTTGTTACTTATATCGACCAGTATCCCCAAGTTACCAAAGGTTACTAAAATTACTGTAAATGTATCTTGTTACTTATATCGACCAGTATCCCCAAGTTACCAAAGGTTACTAAAATTACTGTAAATGTATCTTGTTACTAATATCGACGCAGTATCCCCAAGTTACCAAAGGTTACTAAACTTACTGTGAATGTATCTTGTTACTACTGGTTATATTGTGTTGTATGTAAAAAAAAATCTTCAAGTAAATTATAAAAGATTAAAACAAATGACGAGTAAAAACATTAGCAAAATAAAAACGGATCGAAAAAATTAGAAGATAGAATATCCAGCCCTGGACTAGGAAACCATACTGAAGAGGAGGGGTATGGGGGGCTAAGCTATGAATAAAGGGGGTATAATCAAGGCCGGGAAAGGGGGGGGGGCGGGGTCAGACGACAGTATAATAAACAAGTTTGAGTGGAAGAAGGGATGGTCTAACATAAAATGCGTACTAACAAAATTTGAGTAAATTCTAAAATTTGTAAAATGAAAAATCTTGGATTTACAAAATTTCCCTCCGTAAATTCCTGAAATTGTTATCTACAGAATGTGTTTACCTAAACAAAGCTGACATTTCTAGATCTTAAAAGGGATCCTTTAGGCTGGCAAGATGCCAACAAGGGAAAATTATATTTCAAAAAAGTTTCAAACAATTTTTATTTGAACATTCTTTTATTGCTGATTTATATATAATACTTAAAATATATTGAAGTTATCCTACAAGCTTTCTCATGTTTTAAATTGTTATTCTTCTAACTTTCTGTCTAACTAACTACTTATAAACTTTCTCAGTTAGTTTAGTCCCTACAGTCCAGCACTCAATGAAGTTAAAATCAGAGTCAAGTGCCAAGAATCATGAAATAAAAACAAATATTTCATTATGAAAAAATATCTGGATTAACTGGAGTTAGGATACGCTAGGTTAAGAAAAAAAAATGTCGGAAAATCCTCCGCCGCAGGTACATAACATGAAATCTTAAATTACTCTCTTTAGTTGGCTTTTTCATACTTTCAATATTGCCTAAGGTGTATACAGAATTGTTTCTGATTTTTTCTCGTAATATCCAATATTTTCATATTTAACATACTTGGAAAAACAAAATTTGAGAAACCTTATAAAACTTGTTTTGATACAATTTTACGGTCGTCTTTTAATTTAAATAATTTTAGTAAAAAACTATATCGTACAGAACTTGTTGTTAAAACAGAAAATTATCTGAACAATTTCCATTATTTGACAGGACAGTTTTCTGTGGAAGAATACTGATTCACAGCAATATCCTTGAAACATTAATCTGGTCAATATTGTGCAAGGTATCTTCTTTTTAGCTTAACAAGATTTTAATTCTGATGATTTCTCCAATGTTTCTTATCAATGAATGAACAACTCTTTTTTTTGCAGTGAATCCACACCTTTCAAAAACAAAACAAAGAACAAAAAAAGGCTAAATTGTTCATACATCAACAGACAAGGATTTATGTTCAAAGGATATGATTGTAAATCGGACTGTCCTCTCTAGTTAAAAAGGAGGTTCACTTAAAATTACGTTTACGGTCCTTTTTTACCTTTTTGCAAATGCGAAATTGTTCGATAATTTAAAAAAGCAACTTTTTTATAATATGGATCACATCTTAACTTCTCTTACTTTTCAAACAAGTGACTTAACTTCCAGAAAAAATAAATCCTATTGACGGATAAAAATACCTTTAGAAAATCAAATGATGAACAATCCCTTGAAACAAAGAAAATGTTGATTTGACCGAAACTCATTGCAAGTTGAAGAGTACACGCAAATAGTCGACGTTTTATAACATTTTAGTCTGACATATGTTGCAAAATTTAGCAAAGATAGCAACTAAAGGTTCCATAAAGGATTCCGTGGTAAACCCTTTAAACATATATCTCATTTTAGAAGCAATGCAAGAACATACAGAGGAAACAAACATTAGAACAAGAAAGATGCCATATAAAAAGAAGAGGGAGGGGAGGGGGGGAGGTTAAATATATCTAATTCCTTGGGAACTATTGAACACTGCATTTGTTGAGTTTCAGTTTTTCCATGGAACAATGTGATTTCTAAAGGAGCCCCGCATTAAGTATGTTGAGGGGGCACTAACCCCTTGTACACCCCCATACTTACATCGTTTCTTAATTTTTAATGAAACATTTCCTTTTTTATCAATATAGTTATGATTTTGATACTCAAAAATATAAATATAATTTAAAAAAATGTTCCAACAAAATATTTAATCGACATTATTCCCAATATGCAGTATTTGTTACTATAAACCATGTTTTTGTTGCAGGGAGTAGCAGATAAGACAGCCAAACTTCTCAGGAAAAAGGTATTTAAAAAAAAAATTCTGAACGTTTCTTTATCATTAATTACAAAAAACAAGGATTCTATAAAGCTGAAAAATAAAAATAAAAAAGAATTTACTTACTTAAGTCAAAATGGCCAATGGAAAGAAAAATGTATTTATATGACCCAAGGAAGGTTTATGGGTACTAAGAATTACAAATAGTTGTCTCTAAAAACTTTAGATTTTGTAAAATTTTGAAAATCCATGAAAACAATTTTTTATCAGCAAATATTTGTATTATTGTTTTATAAACGAGAACATGGTGAAAGATTAAGCAACAATTAAAAGTTCAAATAGAAGATTGGCCCTGATGGCCCAAAACCCTAAATTCAAGATAAATAATTTTCTTCAAAATTACAGACTACGCGACTAGTAATTTATGTATTTATTTACATTTTTAAATTTTAGAAATATGGTTGAACATTAATTTGTTTTAGGATTCTAATAATACTAACGCAGAGATGTCTAAAGATAAGCCTAAAAAGAGACAATCTGCTGAAATAAGGTAAGATAGGTGTTTTCTGAGAACTTTTAAGATACAACTTTTTAAAGGATTTCATTAACATTTGTGATTTTTTTTATAAGACATGTTTAGCCTCAAAAGCCTTAAATCTTAGCTTCAAAATAAACCAATAACTAATTTTTTGGTTAGATAAATGAAAATGAAAAACTTGATATTTGAATATTTTTCGTGGCTAACTTTTCTTTTTTTTTTAATTCCAGCAACTTGATGTCTCAACTCATGGAAAATAAAAAGGTAGTAAATTGATTTTTATCCTTTATGACAATTAAGAATTAATGAAATAAAAAAACATATTTAAAGGAACTTACATAGAAGACTCATGCAATGTAATTCATGTCCTATTCACAACAATACCATTTAAACCTTTAACTGATCAATAATGTGGAAAATAAATTTCCTCTATTACTTCTGAACCAGAAATACACATTGCACAAGTAACTTTAAATGTAACCTACAGTTGAAACTATAAATATCACTTTTCATAAGATGATTCATATCTTATGCACTTTTGATCAGATTTAAGGGTACTGTTGTGAATACTCTTTTCTAAGGTATTCACAGAAGAAGTGAGATTATCTAAAACGGATCCTGGTTATGGTGAACCTTTAAAAGGTGTTGAAAATATTTTTAAAAATAATAATGATAAATCTATAATATGATAGAAAAGCCTTTTGACTTTTCTGCAAACATTTCACATCATACATCAAGCCAAATCAAAACTTAAAACAAGTTAACCAAGTTTGGTTAAAAAATATTATAAATCATTGAATTAAAACAATTTTTGTGACTGTGTACATGTAATCAAAAAAAGATTGGACTCTAATAATAGAAAACAGGACATTTCAATAATAGTTTCAATAATAGAAAACAGGATATTTTTTGCTTGCAAAACTGTCAAAACTCAAAATTGTATGAGGTGATTTTATACTAAAAAAAACAGCTTCGGTGTGATGGGTTTATAAAAATTTGCACCTTAGGAACAAAGACTGAGGCCCGGGGGAGAAAGGCACATGATGATATCTCCAAGGAAATCATTGAACTGTGTGAAGTTATCTGGATGCATGGACAACAAACAGGTCCAAAATGTGCAAGTGGCCAAACATGCCATTCAAAACTTAAACTGTGTTAAAAGTTTGACCCAACAGTGGCTACTTTTTTACTTAAATCTCAATTTGCAGTGCATGAAAATAAAGCCCAAAATGTGTTAAATATTTTAACAATGTGATCAGCTTTCTCAAAAATATTCAAGAGTTTTTTGTTTTCAGACGACTTAAAAATCTGCTAAGTGTAAAGGCATTTTAGTTTTTATCTAGTAAAAAATAAATAAGTCTTTGCTTAAAACAAGCTACTATTAGGACGCTATGATGAGGACACAACTGTAATACTGTTTGGAGAGCTGTTTAGCCTATACAATAGAATATCAAGCAAGGTACCCCGGCTAAAATCTAAACTCCATTGAGGGCAATGAGGGTTATATAATTTTTGGATTAATCACCCCATTTCAAAAAACTTATTACCAACAAAATTATGCTATTTTCCCTGAAATTAATGTGTTTCTTACGTGTCAATTCCAGGAATAAATTATTTAAAAAAGGGGGAATTGGCTAATTTTTGAATAAAATCTATGCCCAAATAAATTAGACAACTCAAATCTTTGAATTATTATACAATTTCAATTTTGCTAAATGTCTGTAAATTGTGAAAAATTGCACACACTAATATTAACAAGTTCCATGAACACTTCTCATAATGATTCACAAACTTTTACACAAAAATCTAGCAGATTTATTATCCAAAGTTAATTTCTGAAAAAGATATAATTTGAACCTAATCAGAAGGTATACAATAGGACATCTAAAAAGGGTCTTTCACAATAACCAATTTCGAATATCTACCATTTTCATTAAAAAATAACAAGAAGTATTAAATTGTTGGTAAGTTAACAAGCTATTAGAGTTTTCACCCTAAGTACTTATCACTTATTTTTACTTAGTTAAATTATGTTTTTGTCAAAATTTTGGAAAATGTTTAAAAATATTTAAAAAACCTTCAAAAAACAAGAGGTTTTTATGGATATTTTCAAATAGATGAATAATAATAAGATATGTAAAATGAATTTATTTCATAGGTTGTTGGGCTTCTTCTCAGGGCTAGGAAATACAACCTTGTCTACTTTGAAGGGGAGACTCTTTTCCAGGAAATGATTATTAACAGTATTTTTTAGCTTAAATCATAAAGTAAAATCTAAAATCTTTGAGATAAAAGAACACCATCAATTATTTGATAATAATTGTTGATTGTTAGGGCCAGAATAATGAAACTCCAATATTTCTTCTCAGGTAAATGAACAAGTTTATCTCTCTAAACCCTTATTTTACTTTGTCATTTTAGATCAATGGCTGAAATTCGAGCCCTCTTCAAGTCAGGGCAAGACCCAAAAACATTTAAGTGGGGGCATGTTGCAGTAGCACCCATAGAAGAGGAGAAAGGAGGAGTAAACCCAAATCAGAATCAAACCAAAGACACAAAATTATTGAAAAAAAAGACCAAGGAAAATAAGGCCAACGAAAAAAGTATTCTAATATCTAATTTTGAGGAAAAATTAATGAATGTAGAAATTTCAGCAATCTCAGAAAATCTGGAAGATCATAGAGAAAAAACTTCTCTAGTACCTATAAAAGATGATGCGGAAGGCACACCAGTTCCCAAACCATCAGAGGAAAATATCAATAAAGATAAGCAGGACATTGAAGACATACAATCAAGAAGTCCTTCCTTGGAATTGGAAAAATTTCCATTTGAGCAAATATTAGGGAGCACAGAGGAAAGTTTGGAAATTTCCAACAGGGATACAGAGAGCAAAGATCATGAAGCAACAATTAAATATGATAAATCAGTCAGCAAGCTTTGTGAATCAGATAACAACATAACATTGGGAAATTCAGAAGAAGATCATTAAATTTGTTTTTTTGTATTATAATTGAAAAAGAAGTCTATTAGATTAGCATCTAAATTGTATTCATTAAACAACCTGATTTAAGAAAAAAAAATTTTATCTAATGAAAAAAAAATGTGAAAACAAATCTGTTAGAAGTTATTAGAACAATAAAAACAAAAAATATCAATAGTTTTGTTGATGCAGATTTCTGTAGAAAATTCATTTATGGGGAATATGTCTTTTTATGTTTGCTTCAAAATAGACATAAAAAATAAATACACACCCACCCTTCAGGTAAATCAAATCTATTTTCCCGTAGATTAACACAAAACATTGTCAAGGAGTAAAAACATACCATCAGGGGTGTTTTCTTCTTAAAAAATCATTTCCCCTCAGCCGCCCCCATTCGAAATATTATTTTCGCCCAGAATTTAGATTTATTTACATGGAGGGAAATTTTTATGTTAGGGAACTTTATTTCTGGAATTGGTAAAAATAAATGATTAAATGATCCCCATGTTTCAAGTCAAAAGTTGTTGCCTAATAGTAGTAAAATTAAAATGGCGTCGTCTCCTACCTTATTGCCAAATCATTGGCCTCACTGCCTGAGTTACACATGTAGCAAACATCCAAGGATTCAGGGAAAGATGAAACTAAAATACAGATGTGTTGTTAACAATTAGTCGAGTATGCTCAAACAAAAAATTTTCTTGGAAGTGCAATCTAAACCGACCACGAGAATAGAAAATAACATGATGTTTATCTGTTATTATAGTATGTTTCCAAATGCTTCATATTGTCCTACCCGGCTTGAATTTGCATGTTATATGATTTAGCTTCAAATTTTTATACCATCAAGTTATTGACAGAAAAGTCAAAAAATAAGTACTCACTTAATTCCTTCCGGTATTTGTAAAGACTGTCGGACATAAATCCCTGAGCGGTGCTAAGCTTAGTCATCTGGTCATGCCCCGAGCTGATAACCTAAGAATCATTAGCATTATTTTTAAACTTAAAAAATATTTATTCATGTAAGATTAGTCTAGCATGGTAGTTCAAACTTTCTTTGCCATTTTCCTTTTTCTGTTTCTACCTACTGATTCTGTTTTTTTCCTCCTGATTCTGGTACTACCTTCTGTTTCTGTTTCTACCTCCTGTTCCTACTTCATCCTCCTGTTTCTGTTTCTGTGTTCTGTTTTTGTTTTTACCTCCAATTCCCGTAACTATCTTCTTTTCTGTTTCTTCCTACTGATTCTGGTTCTTACTTCTGTTTTTTACCTTCTGTTTAACCTTTATTACCTCCTGTTCCTGTTTTATCATCCTGTTTCTGCCTCTACCTTCTATTTTAGTTTCTACTTCCTGTTAACCGTTTATATTTCCTGTTCCTGTTTCTGCCTCTACCTCCTGTTTCTGTGTCTACCTTTGTAGTAAATGCCCTACTCCTTCTAGGTCACTGCCAATCTAGGTACAACTCAATTTTGAACTCCTAGGTTCTCCAATAATACCTTGGTCAGTTTCAATCAGGATACAACTCTATCTGTATTCTCAGGTATCTGTTTAACTCCTGTATATGTTTCTACCTCCTGTTAGCTGTTTTTACTTCCTGTTCCTGTTTCTACTTCCTGTTCTTGATTCTACCTGTGGATGGCAATGTCCCACATGTGCAGTGCTGTTCACGCAGTCCAAGAACTCAATATTATTATCATCGTACAAATACTGTTTCATGCCACGTACAATCTTCAACGGGCTCCTGTACAAGAGCACAATAAATAATATTTTCCACAAATAATCGTTTAAGCTAAGAATTTCAATCCTGAAAATCAATGATTGGGACTATAAGCGTAATTTCAAGTGACCCTCCATGTAAAGATGGGAATATCCGATTCACAAGGGTACCCTTCAAAGCTTTGGCTGATCAAGTATATATTAGATATCAATGTTTATAATTTCGAAAACTGATTATTTTCAAAGGTGATTTCTCTACAAAAGTTATTATCGCATTTCTACTGCAGAAAAACATACAGGAAATATCAGAATTAAAAACGCTTAAACCTAGAAAAACAACAATATCTTCCACATTATTAATCAGATAAAGGTGTCAAGAGTACCGTTGTTAATCGAACATTGCCATCATATATATGGAGGGTCACTTGAAATTACACTTACAGTCCCTTTAACACCCCTTTCCTACAATTTATGGGAAAATAAAAGATTTAAAAAAAATTGTATTCTCCAACAATTTGAACCTAATTGATATTGTATAATCGTATACTAATACATTTATAGATTCTGGTTGGTTTTTCATCCGGCCAAGCAATTAAATATTAAACAAAAATTAATTATTTGCTCATCCAAACAATGAAATCTTAACCACCAAAATTAATTATTTGCTTTTATTGTCGTCTTCCTATTCCAGTTTTTTCAGACTAAAGCTGTATACGTATTTTTTTTAAATAATAGGAAATCTTGGCTCTTTAAGTTAACATTTTGATCAAAGTGATGTATAGAGAATTGCTAAAATGTCGTCTTTTGCAGCCTCATTTGAAAATTAAGGTCAATAATAAACGATGAATAATAAAGAGAAAGTTTTTATTTTTAAATAAACTTAGCAATTTTGTGTGGTATCTCATATCCTTGGGATTAACAAAAGATTAACAAAATTTTAAAATATTGGCCGCGAAATTTTTAGATTTTCATAAAATGTTGTAAATCCACAAAATTTTGGTTTGTTATTGTTTTTTAATGCACATCGAACATTCGAAGAGAAAATGCTAACAGATAGAGCAACAATTAAAAGTTGAAATAAGGAACATAAGAAAAAGGAATCTGTAAGAAACCCCAATGTGGACCTCCCTGAAAGCCTAGTTAATATGTGAAGTGCCAGTTACCTTTGAAATATAAAGGAACAATACCTAGTTACAACTGAAATATCAAGGGACAGTTCCCAGTTACCTTTGAAATATAAAGGGACGGTTCCCAGTTACAAGTTACACCTGAAATATCAAGGGACAGTTCCCAGTTACCTTTGAAGTGTAAAGAAAAATACCCATTTACAACTGAAATATCAAGGGACAGTTCCCTGTTTCCTTTGAAATGTAAAGGAACGGTTCCAGTTACAAGTCACAACTGAAATATCAAGGGACAGTTCTCAGCTACCTTTCAAATATGAAGGGACGGTTTCCTCCTCTAGAACTTTGTCCTGGAAATGGGATCTGGTGAAGACTACAGATTGTTGGGTCGTTCAAATCCTAAAATTAAAAGTACAATAAAAACAGTACGTCACTAGTGTGCAATAAAACAGTACGTCACTATTGTTCAATAAAACAGTACATCACTATTGTGCAATAAAACAGTATATCACTATTGTGCAATAAAAAAGTACATCACTATTGTGCAATAAAGCAGTACGTCACTATTGTGCAATAAAACAGCACATCACTATTGTAAAATAAACAGTACATTACTATTGTTGAATAAAACAGTATACCACTATTGTGCATAAAACAGTACATCACTATTGTGCAATAAATCAGTGCATCACTATTGTGCAATAAACAGTACATCACTATTGTGCAATAAAACAGTACGTCACTATTGTGTAACAAAACAGTACATCACTATTGTGCAATAAACAGTACATCACTATTGTGCAATAAAACAGTACGTCACTATTGTGTAACAAAACAGTACATCACTATTGAACAATAAAACAGTACGTCACTATTGTGCAATAAAACAGTACGTCACTATTGTGCAATAAAACAACATACTACATAGCTGTGAGTTGAGTCGTTTATCAGAGATAAAATCTTTAAATTGAAATAACGAAATACTTAACCTTGATATCCACTTAATAACTTAATAATGCTTAATCCCTAAAATCATCAGTCAACAATTGAGTGCTTAGGATCCATTTGATTTTGATGCGGATCCGGATCCAGGTCATGCACATTTCTTTAAGATTTACTGATTTTTTTTAACAGAAGAAGAATTATAAAATCATTTTCCTCTTTTTTTCGCTTATTTTTATGCTGAAACTTGATGAACCTTTAAGAGATAAGGACTTTGTGATAATCTCTCTTTTATCAAGGGCAAGAATTTTGTTGTTGTTGATATTTTGACCCTTTAAGCCAAAAGGTTACGGATTTGATGGATCCGGATCCTAAGCACTGCATGTAGCCTAATTTAATTTTTTCTTAAAAGGTAAGTACTAAGTTAATTCAGAATGATTTATTTGACTTCTTTTCAGTTTTCATGAATTTAGTTTGTAATATTTCTATTTGCCAAAACAACATGTGACTAGTATTTAAAACCTTTTACCTATTTTTAACACCCCCCCCTT
>NW_019397085.1:100487-174679 GCF_000591075.1 Eurytemora carolleeae
TAACTACTCCTCTATATTCTCTTTAATACCTGAATATCAGGGAAGTGTGTCTAACTACTCCTCTATATTCTCTTTAATACCTGAATATCAGGGAAGCGTATCTAACTACTCCTCTATAATCTCTTTAATACCTTAATATCAGGGAAGCGTGTCTACCTACTTCTCTATATTCTCTTTAATACCTGAACATCAAGGAAGTGTGTCTAACTACTCCTCTATGTTCTCTTTAATACCTGAATATCAAGGAAGTGTATCTAACTGCTCCACCATATTCTCCTTAATACCTGAGTATCAGGAAAGCGTATTTAACTACTCCTCTATATTCTCTTTAATACCTGAATATCAGGGAAGCGTGTCTAACTACTCCTCTATGTTCTCTTTAATACCTGAATATCAGGGAAGCGTATCTAACTACTCCTCAGTTTGTTTTTAATCTTTGTGAAGAAACAATCTCAAGAACTGACGAGGGTCAACCCAGACCGAAATATATTTTCAATAAATGTGGAACAACATCTACGGTGGTCCAAAAATCGCGTTGTCTAGGACAGACCCAAGACAATTTCTGGGCCGAGCGCTGCGGCTAAGACAGGCTAAAGGAAGGAAAGGCTAATGTTTCAGTGGGTTTTAATGCTGGAAAACGTATTATGTTAAACTTAAAAAAAACGATGATATAACCATCATATCCAGTCCACTATTAAGTTAGGTTTTGAGAGTATCATTTAAGTCGTTACAGGTCCAATTTAATATCGCACATTGAATTTTTAAGGCTAAAAATCACTCAATTTCGGCATTTTCTCAAAAATTAATAGATTTTGGTTTGGTTTTAATTTAGAACCGCAATTAAAAGGAGATGGTGATAACAAGGTGCGCATAAGGCGCAATGGCCTTTTTCATGCAGCCATAGCCAAAAAAATGGGGCCAATTTTACACTTTGTGGCACCAAATTTTGTTCAGGCTAGATTTGGTCTTAAACATTGTGATAGAAGACTAAAATTTTGCATGCAGCATCTTGATGTGATCATCCATACAAATCAAGAATACAACTTGGAATTGGAGGTCAACGACCTTCATTATGACTTCCATCAAATTAAAAAAATTGGAAAATACCAATTGGTTCACACCAACTCATTCCTTCCAACATGACCAGACAATTTTTTATACTTCAAACAAACAAATAAAAAATGTGCCAAAATAAACACAAATATCCGACCTACGGGTTGACCTCTTCTCCATTATGGTCTCGAATATGTCAAGATCTGTTAATCCTGTTGAGTGTTTGGTTTGATTTCATTTGAAGGATCCTATTTTGTAAACGAATGTTATTACACCCTAGTACTAGTTGACCTCCAACTAGTCATGACCTCCTCTGAAGGTCAAAATTATAGAAACTTTTGAGTGTGAATAAATGACAATTTACCGACGAATTAGTCGATTTTGACGATAAATAAACTTGAATTCTCAAAATGCCGGGCCTGAATTAGCTGGACAAAAACTGAAAAATTAAGGCTCTATAAGTTGAATAAAGGATAAGGTAAGTAACTAGACAAAAAAACATTCATGATTTAAGTAAAACAAAAATGATGATAACTTTCATGATATGTTGATTTTTTATGGCTCTCTTCTCCACTGCAGTGTTCTTGATGGGTTTCCTCTACGCGTCCACCTGCACATGGTGAAGTAGGATATCTCTGAAAAGCAATTTTATCCTGAGGATTGGTAAATCTTAATTGAAATTTTCTAAGAGGAATTGGATTTTGCAAGATGACCGAAAATAAATGTGCTTAAAATTGATCGACCAAAAAAGATAAAATTTGAGATTGAATAATACAGACTATTTAGAAAGTGTCTAAACCTAACCTACCGCTAAATATGAAATCTTATATGAAAGACATGGGTATAATTGACCCTGAGGCCGCAGCGCTCGGCCCCCTAGCCTGGCCTAGCCGCAGCGCTAAGCCCAAAAAGTGTCTTAGCCTAACCTAACCCTAAATATACACTAATTTTGTTGAAAATTATTAAAAAAATGGTAATGGGTATATTCCTAGAGAACGATTTTGGACAACCCCCCCTCCTATCAATTTTGTACGTGGGTCTGCCAGAGAACATGTTCACCATTAATTTANGCTCGGCCCCCTAACCCTTCCTAGCCGCAGCGCTCGGCCCAGAAAGTGTCTTAACCTAACCTAACCCTAAAAAACAAAAAAATAAATAATAATAAATTTGCTGAAAAATAAATGGTCATGTACAAAAGTGATAGGAGGGGGGGGGGCTGGGGGGATCCAAAAATTTTATACTAGGACGGACCCAATTATAAAACCAAATAAACGTTTAACATGATTTTTTAAGACTTAACTCTTCCTTAAAGTTTTAAGAGACAAGTGTACACTGATGTTATGTTTCATAAGCAGACGGGCAGCGCTCACAAATGAAAATCAAAGTTACATAAGTTTATTATTATCATAACATTTTTAAATTTTTCCTTTTTTTACAAAATTTTATTTTCAATGTTTTCGTGTGAAGATTAGACACAAATTTAATTTAATTAAATCGCCCCAATTTTTGTCCCATTTTGCCAAAATTGAGACATTATCTAATCTTTCAATAATTTACAAATTTCAACTGTGATACAAAATTGATAATAGTATTGATGAATTTTTAGTTTGGGTGAACCATTTGGCCATTTGAAGATTTGTACAGAATTTATAATAAAGGTGTTTTTAATAATTTGTGAGCGATTTTATGTCGTCTTTACTTTCAGTTGTACGTTGCTGAGCACTGAGCAGTCTAGCAGACGAAGTTGAATTCTTTGAACAATTGGAAGCTGTTAATTTAAAATCTTGAATTGATGTAAATTTTGTATAGCATTTCATATGTAACACATTGATATAATTGGTCATGTGTCCGTAGCGCCCGTGCCCCTAGTCGGTCTTAACCGCAGCGCTCGGCCCAGAAATTGTCTCGAGTCTGTCGTAGAGAACGCAATTTTTGGACCCCCGCCCCCTACAATGACGGACCTCTTCAGTTTCGGAATTTCTATAAAGGGATATCAATTTTTATAGGGCAAGGTAGGGACACCTTGTCACTATGAGCCTCTATTTTACTGCAACAAGCCTCCTAGATTGCCAGACAGTTGATTGATTGATAGATTAATGTTATTACTTCGTTTGTTTTTAATCTTTGTGAAGAAACAATCTCAAGAACTGACGAGGGTCAACCCAGACCGAAATATATTTTCAATAAATGTGGAACAACATCTACTTTTTTACTCTCCAGAGGTTTGGTCCATCACCATCACCGAATTTTAAATGTTATTAATATGTCCCTGAAGCATATGGGCACTTCAAATTACACAAATTTAAAATTTTTATGATTAATACAACATCAACCCATTTGCATTTTTAGCTTATTGAGGTAAAGCCATGTCAGTCCCAAAAAGTTGGAGATTTGAAGCTTTGATTCAGAACTATGTCTGTCCATACATTGTTGGGGCTATAGTTAACTTAAAGGTATGTGCTATGACAAAAGCTTGCAAAGAGAAGCTTGGAAATAATTTGAAATTCAAGAAAATTGCTAAATTTGTTAATATCTCAGTTTTGTCTGGAGCTCTAAAATAAGGAAATCACATCTAATTTAAATTCATGCGTTTACAGTACACACACATTAAGGGCTTAGCTATAGCTTCATATTATATTGTATAATAACAGACAAGATGTAATTCCAAACATTTAAGAAAGATAAAGTTATGGCTAGTTTTTTACTCAAAACATTTAATCAGTGTGTTATTATGTCAAGAAAACAAGTCACAGGGAAAATATTAAGGAAGTTTGTGTATGTGCTTTAAAAAAATAAATAGAAAAATGATGAAAAATACTTACTTTTACTTTGGAGAAATATTAACAGGAGACACATGTTATTAGATCCATTTTTCAAAGGCTTATCAAATAAATTAATTTTAGATTTGTAGCTTATTTTATAAAAATATGATAAATTGTTTTTGATTTTTTGAAACACTTCGCCATCAAATAGCACCCAAGTTTTTAGCCATGAATAGCTTGAATTTGATGATTTCTATATCTCACATACAAGGGCATATACAGGAATTTATCCAGGGGGGGGGGGCTCGATACCCACCATTAACATTTGAAACTTCCCTGGAAACCATAGATTTCACTAATCCGTTTTAGCCTCCATTTTACACACCTCTGCTTACAAAGACAATTGATCTAAGTATACTATCAAAACTAGTCATTCATTTCAAGCTTCAATTTTTCTTGTTATCTAGCAAACTTCAGAATTCACTCTAAAACAACCTTACTGTCCCAGTAATTGTTAAATTATCTTTGAAAAATGTATACATTGATCAAGATGTAATCCCATAAGGGGTGGGGGATCCCCCTTTTAAAGTCTTCAACTTTTTACTCTCACTGTCATACACATTACTTGAATGATTGGAGGCGGGGAGGGGTGGGTAGTATACCATTACTCAAAAAAGGGAATATGTTTATTGTAAAAATGTAGAAACAAACTAAGGTTCTTCCTCGTCCCCTACACAGTGTTTACATCCAAACAAGAAATCAGGGTCCCACTCTCTCTTTATGGCCAGAAGTCTGTAAAATATATAAATTTCAAACTATTATCTCTTAAAATATTCTAGCTTTCTTTTAACCCTATGCAGTATACATGTACCCAGTGCTTAGAATCTATTTAATTTTGATCCAGATCCGGATCCTGGATCCGCACTGGAAAAAAATGGATCCAGATCCAGGTCAATTCTAAAAGATTTACTGAATTGTTAAAAAAAAAATTGTTAATTTTTGGTTTTATTTTGTTTGCTTATTTTTATCCTAAAACTTGATGAACCATTCAGAAATGAGGAAATTTTTAAAATCTCTCCTTTTTCAAAAATTCAGATTTCAGCTTTAGGAGTAAAAAAGTTTTATTTGCAGTTTTAGGTTGGTATTTTACCCCTTGGATGCAGATCTGGGGATTTGCATATTTTTGCGGATCAGGATCTAGGAAGCCAAAATCTTGTGGATCCTAAGCACTGCATGTAGCCTAATTTAATTTTTTCTTAAAAGGTAAGTACTAAGTTAATTTAGAATGATTTATTTGACTTCTTTTCAGTTTTCATGAATTTAGTTTGTAATATTTCTATTTGCCAAAACAACATGTGACTAGTATTTAAAACCTTTTACCTATCATAGATATCTTGGGTCCAAAATCTAGTCTGCCATTCTCCTTTTCCTAAGGAGTATTCAGATTCACTATAATAACTGCCAGAGCCAAATCTGAAATAATTATCTTTCAGTATTATTATTTTAGGATTTGTTTTTCCGGCTTTTGTTATTTCCAGAACAGTAAGATCAGATACAATTTTCTAGCAATTTTTAAGTCAAAAACACTTTTTAAGGAGTTAAATATGATTTTTGTTTTCTTTAATCTAAATACTTACTTGTAAAACTCAGGGCCTATTTCTTCATGAGCAAATTTTACTTTTTCCTCAAATGACATTTCATGTGTTAGGGAAATGTAGCTCAAAGCTGAAACATGCATTTTTGCTTGACGAAACATTGGGGAAACAGCTGTCCCTGTGTAATAGTCATCCTCTTCTCCAGTTGAAACTGTGTGCATAAACAATATTCCTCCAATGCATGGAGTCCATTGAAGATAGCATCTTGGGATCCAGTTATATGCCAGCATTTCTGCTGCAGCTGTATTTGCAACTGATGAAGAGTTCATAAGAACTGATGTCATAGGTTCTACCTCCCATTTTGGCATTACAGTTTCTGGCGTTTGATCTTCAATTTTTTTGAGGAATGTGTCATATGTTTCGCTTCCAATATCAACCATTTTGTCTGGACGAACAGATGAAAATGTTTCAAAGAAACTAAGAAAATCATTATCCTTCTCAGTACCAACAAACAAAGCTTCAAATATTGCAAATCCAAAATGATCATCATCAACAGAATATGGTGAAGCATAAGAACTCCAATATTTGCTTGATGTTCCACTCCATTTAAGATAATTATGGATTAGCTCTTGCAGTAATTCAGGTCCATCTTCAGCATAGCTACCAACCCAAGAGGCATGCCATTGGGTGAAGCAATTTTCCTTGCAATCATTTCTAGGTTTATGTAATTTGATTTTCATTGCTGTGATCACTCCCCATGGGCCTGCACCTCCTCCTCGCAGGGCCCAAAACAAGCTTGAATCCTCTGATTGGAGTTGTGTGCCATCTTGTAGCACCTGAGTGGTGCCCATTGAATTTGCAATAACCTTTGTTCCATTTGCAATAATCATTTCGACTTCTAGAACCTGATCAACCCCCATTCCGTAAGTTCCAACAAGCTGACCATGACCACCTCCCAAACTCCAGCCTACAATACCAACATTTCCTGCATGCCCACTTACAACAACTCTTCCTACCTGATTAGCTAGTTGGTGAACTCCAACATCTCCAAACTTACTCCAACTCCAGGTCATTCCAGATCCCAGACGAATAACACCTTCAGTATGATTAAAAACAGTTGAAGGTTCTAGGTTTATATCAGCAGTTCTAAGGCATGTTGTTCTGATAAGAATAGAATTTGTTGCAAGTCCACCATTTCTGTCATTAAATTCATGGCCTGTGCTGAACACAGAAAGAGCTATGGAATGGGATTTTGCAAATTTTATGGAACTGATAACATCTGCTTCTGTTCTAGCTAAAACTACAAAGTATGCCTTGTTTCCAGAAATACTATTTCTGGTAGTTAAGAGATTGTATGGCGTGATTTCTTCTTCTAGTTCTGGATACCAGATATTTTTCATTGGCTCCCCTTGCTGATCCTGAAAGTATATGGCAATAGACGAAATCATTTTTTCTTCCTTAGTTTCACTTTCTTGTTCTTGTTCATATTTACACTCTGTATCATATTTTTAGTTGATAACATTTCTGTTTTTTTAACTTGCGAATTTAATTTTATAATATTTGAAAAAAGAAAATCCATAAAGTATTCCTTAAATAAATCAGGATTCCAAATCTAAAATTAAAATGTTCCCTGCGACTAAGAAGAAGCACTTTTTATTTGCAATAATTTTTTTTTTAAAGAAAACAAACTACCATTAATGTTAAATTGTTTAAACAAACACATTTTTAAAACTTACATATGATGAAAATGTTGGCAAGTCATGACAGCCTTCAGTTTCTGATAGAGATGATACAAATTCCTCTATGATCTCCTAGATATGATATACTATGTTAAAGATTATGAATTATTTGCTCATTACATTTTTTCATTATTTACCTGGTTAGGCCAACATGCCTCTAAAGGTTGGCAGAACTTTGTCTGACAAAAAATCCAAGTATTTAAACTACAGTCAAAAGTTGAATAAAGTGCTCAAAATAAGTTTTGAAATTTTTCAAGTTTTTGCCAGTAATCATGGTTAATAAAAGTCCATTAGAAAATAATAATTTTCCATAAAAATGTCCTTTTTTGATGCACTGCATGTTTTGATAATATGCATAGGGAATCCAAAATGAACTCAGTTTGATAAAGAATTTTTCTTTTGAATATCTGAATATTACAAACTTTCCTCAGAGTAATCAAAATTGTCCTTAAAATTGGTAGCATATTGCCACTGAAGTCAGCAGACTTCTGAAACCTAATAACACTAAATTATGTTTAAAAGATAAGATAGTTTTAGTTAATGATAAGGATTTGGGCCTTGCATATGTCACTGTACAGGCACACTGAACAATAATAATTTTTTTAAAAATTTTAAGATAAAATGTCTAATGTCTATCTTATACAGACTAAATCAGTTATATGGGGAATGACCATGTTTAACAATTTTTTTTATTTTATTTTTTATCAATTTTGATGGTTATTATATCGTTAGAACTGACAAGGGTCAACCCAGACTGAAATATATTTTCAATAAATGTGGAACTAACATCTACTTATTTTACTCTACAGAGGTTTGGTCCATCACCATCACAGAATTTTAGATCAAGTTTATAGTTAAAGAACTGAGTCTTGCCACAAACTTAAATTTCCATTAATAATTTGATGAGAAATGATTTTTTTCTAATTTGAATAAGAAATGGTAATGATATTTGAATAGATAAAATGACAGGTTTTCCCCTGCCTGTTGGTAGCATGCCTACTGTTGGATATGGCTGCTGGAAGTTAGGAAAAGATAAAGCTGCAGACATAGGTGGGCAATAAGCATTTGATTATTATAAACAGCTCTAAATATTTAAATTATGTAAAACTGTTTTTAGTTGAAAAAGTGATCACCATGGGATACCGTCACATTGACTCCGCTTCTGATTATGGAAATGAAAAGGAGGTGAGCATTATACAAAGTTAAAGAATAGTTTTTTTACAACAAAAGGTATGTCAGAACCAGTAAAACTCCCTTTGTTTTTACTGATTTTGAAATAACAACATATTTTTAGATGTGACATCGAATAATTTATATCAAAACACATCATCTGATTTTATGATTGTAAATTTAGAAAATTGATAAAATTTAATAAGAATGGAATTGATTTAAACTTGGTGAAAGGTAGCCCTAACATTATTTCAATCATTAGATATCTGATTTTCCAAACTTACACTCTTTGTTAAGTTTGTATTATTTTGCCTGATTTAGCCTTAGTCTACAATATTATGTTCATTATTGTGAATTCTTGAAACCAGAAATACCAAAAATTCTTTGGCTATAAATCTAGAGTCAAAGAAATGGTTATAATTTTCAATTATCTGCATTCTAATACAACTCTAGCAATTGTTTAGAATAGACTGACAGTTGCCATGGAAAATTGTGATGTTAAAGTACATCATGATGTTTCCAAAATCCCACCACTTTGTGGTGTGTAAACTGAAGTAAGAATTCTAGGAAACATTAGTCATGTTGCAAACATGACACTCATTAGGAGGAGGAAAGGCGTTTCACTATTGGTAGATGTAGACAAAAGAGTTTACACTCATTGCAATTGGTGGCTGTAACAGTTCAGTCAGGTGTTGATATAGGAATTTGTCCCTGTTCAGATCTTTTTGTTACTTCACAAACTATTACTAGGTTTGGATTATGGCTGAAGTGAGTTTTATACAAAAGAATTCGTTCCCATGATGATCTGTCTGTTACGTAAAGAAAAACTATTTCGAAGTTTGGATAAGGGGTGAAGAGAGTTTTAGTGTAAGGAATATGTTCCCGAGCGGATTATTTGTTATTTTCAGACAATTTTAAGGTTGGATTAGGTCTGAAGAGAGTTATAGACAAAGGAATCTGTTCCCGGGCTGATCTGTTTGTTACTTCCAAACTTTGGAATACATACCACCACCCAGACAATGTTCTTCCTGCTTGCAAGCGAACTCTGAGGTTAATATCAATTAAGTTTTACTCTGAAATTAAATGTAAAAAATGGGAAGGAAATCGAAGAATAATTCATTTTTCATCTATTTTTTTCGTTTTCTATTCAATTAAATTGTTCTTTTAGTGAAATTATTTGCGTTCAGTGAAATCGTTTGCCTATAATAAAATCTTGTTCGTTATCTTTTCGTTCGTTTTAAAAAACAATATAATAAAGTTCTCTGAATGATCCAACTAGTTTATTGTTAATTTTTTTATCAAAAAATGTTGTACATTCTCAGAAACGATGTCCCTCTATACATGGAACACACGTTTTAAAAGTTTTGTTAATGCTATGAATTTAACTTTAACTTCATCAATAAAGGATAATTAACTTCTTATTGGTAACGTCAGCTATCCTAAAAAGCAACCATTGTTTTTGTTTTGTTTAGTGATCTCGGCCTTGAGTACCTGGACCTGTACCTAATACATTTCCCAATCAGTCTCAAGTTTGTTCCATTTGAAACAAGGAGAGGAGCAATATTTCATTGAATCACAAATAATCTTAAACTAAGTTTATTTTTGATGTTAAACAATAATTTTCATAATTAACTACCCCTTCCAACAAAATTAACCCTAATATGACTTACATGGAGTCCACTATGTAATGGGGTAAAGCATTATATTTTATAATTAATGGGAGGTTTTTTTTTCAGAAAACTACTGGAAAACAGAATTACCTTGTATGCAAAGTACTGTTTTACGTCTCGTATTAAATTGATGCAAAGATGATCATGTTATCAAAATTCCCATGATATATAAACCCCCATTCGAAAATTGTACTCTATGTACATTGTACATAGGTATCCTCCCGAATGGTTTCATGACCCGGATGCTAAGGTATTTTTAGAGGGATTGTCAAAGTAGTTTCAAGTGATTTTCTATTTTAAGAGTTACAAACCTGATAGACCACAGTACTTTTCAAATCTTAATCTGCGCAAAAAGGCTAAAAATATTCTTTTTTTTCTATCTTAAAATAATAAAACCGACTTGAGGAACTATTCACCTGAAAAACAGGAGAAACTGCCAAAATTTAATATCATTTCTAAAGATAAAAACGACTATATTTGGTGGTCCTTTTAAGACATATAGATATATGTAAAATAAGGCCAAAATAAGATACTGTAGAATGTTGCAAGATGATCCAAATATATTAAAAAATAAATGTTTTAAAAAATTAGAAACACTAGGCCGGGTTGTCTTTCAACCTAATTAAACGGTAGGGGTTTCTTTTGTGGGTCAAACTTTACAAATCATAAATGCTTTTAGTTCTATAAATGTTAGGATAAAAAAATGGAGTTTGAACAAGTTCCTGTGCAAGATACTTGGAGAGCGATGGAAAAATTAGGTAAAAACTTTTGTAAACTATAGAAGTTAATGATCATTTTGCATATATAGTCTCGTATGTATTTCAAGTGCCATTTGATTATTAAGAAAGAAAAAATATATGAAACAAGAAAATTGGTTTGACCCTCAAGGAAAAACCAGGATGTATTTCAAATAATTAGAATTTAGAAATAGATTTCTTTTACACACTAATGCATAATGTAGCGAATGTAGTAAATCTTTTAAAAAAATGTGTTTTTATCTATTTATATTTTAGTGGATGCAGGGCTTGTTAAGAATATTGGAGTTAGGAATTTTAAAAAGATTTAGATATTTTATTTTTTTAAAATTATTTATTAAATATTTAAGATGTTTTTTTTAAGTAACAAATATTTTCTGCTCTTTTTTGCTGTAGAAAATTAAATTTTTCCAGAAATGCGGTAAACTGATCACTTAGAAGTTTGGAAAAGCATTTAGTACTTCTTCCAAAATGTATTTAAAAGCTCTTTTTTTGACAATCTACTTAAAACTGTAGTAATTGGAATTGTCAAGGACTAAGAGACCTCCTTTCCTTTGCTAGAATCAAACCTTCAGTTCTCCAGGTCAGAACATGTTCAAGTTATTTCTTTTTTGGGCGTAAAACTTGCTTCATAAATCCATTTTAAATTTTTTTATTAATTGATACTTGGCATAGATAACTGATAACATACCATATCATGGCTGTTTTCAAATTTTCCCCTCAACCTTGCATAAGTTGCCAAATTTATCTTTTTTTTTTTGGACATTGCACCTTTTGTGCAGTTGTTTATTTATATTTAGATTGAGTTACACCCATACCTACAGCAGCCTAGGCTGGTCAACTTTGCACAAAGCAATGGACTAGTTGTAACTGCTTTCTCTCCCATGGGACATGGGGCCTCATACTTCAATCAGGTTTAGTTTAGTGTATATCCCATGATAATTTAAAGACGACCTTGAGTATACAATTGAGTGTCAAGGAAGGGCTTCAGATAATCATACAGGTCGTCCCACATCTAATTAGATTGTGAAAAGCTCTAAATTGCGATTTCAAACTTAAATAATACAAAAAACCCGTAACAAGTAAGACATTTTGTAATATCTCTGTAAATATTAATAGCAGCCGGTTCTTGAATGTAGACTCATATAATTGACTAGGAGCAGGAAATGAAGTCCGATCGTCGAAATCAAAAAAACGCAATTTTTGACACCCTGTTTTGACATCAAAGCTAGAGGATTTTTTTTTCTCTGTTTTTTTTAGTGTATTCTGGTGGTCATTGGGAGTATATATTAAAAAATTGGGCTATTAATGTCCGAGGCCGGGTTCTTTTATCAAATAATCCCTCGCAGATTAAAGAGAAATAAAATATTTGTTTAGAACTGTTCTACATTGAACGAGAAGATAATCCAAGAGATAGCGACGGAGAAGGGGGTGCAACCTGGACAGGTACCCCCTGACTAATTTGTTAGGGGGGGGGGGGGGGGGGGGTTGACTAGCATGGATTTTACCTGTTTTTCAAATTTTCTTTAATCGATTCATTTAGATTTTTTTCTTATCCATACAACGAGTACTTTGGGCATATATTTGAGGAGGAGGGGGTCATTTCAAGTTTTTGTGACGGGTGTAAGACTTCACTTTGTGGCAGTTTTATAGACAAAGATACAATTTGTCGCAGATTTTATCAACATAGATGCAATATACTGTTTTGGCATATTTTATTTGTCTTAATGTTGTTATGTGGAATTTTTTGAGATGTATGTGTACAATGTGCACCCAAATTTATCCTTGACAAAACTTTAAGAAAAAAGGATAATTTAGATCTCTTTTAGGTCATTCTCAGGGAAGTCTTGAATCTTTTGTGCCAGATTTTATCAACATAGATGCAATATACTGTTTTGGCAGATTTTATTTGTCTAAATGTTGTTTTGTGGAATATTTTGGGGTGTATGTGCACAATGTGCACCCAATTTTATCCTTGGCAAAATCTATAGAAAAAAGGATAATTTAGATTTCTTATAGGTCATTCTCAGGGAAGTCGTGAATCTTGATGGATAGAAAATAAAATTGAATTTCAAAAAAGTTGAATAAAAAGTTATTATTTCTTAACCAAAATTGTCTGATCTATTTCGATAATCAAATTTTATAGAACTTTAACCTCGTAAGTAAAGTTTAAAAACAGAAAAGTCAATAATTAGTGTCAATTGGTTTTTGAATTAATATTTAAATCGAGACTTACAGATGGGGTGTTCAAAGAGGGTGTGCAGTTATTCCTAAGTCAGAAAATGATGATAGGTAAATTTTTTACTTAAAAGAAATTGTTTATTTATTTGATTAAGTATCACTATCAAATTGCATTAATCTCTTTAAGCCTAGAAACTATCAAAAATAAAATTGAGTAACAAAATTTACGAACAATTTCAAATAAACATTTCTTTTATAAGCGTTCGCTAGAAACTTCTTTTGACTGATTTCTCCTGGAAGCCACAACCATGTCTGCATTTTTTGTCTCTAGATCCGAGTTTACCGTATTATTTGGCTCCATAGATCCGATTTTGCCACATTTTTTGGGCTCCATAGATCAGATTTTGCCGGATTATTTCGGCTCCATATAAGATTTTTCCGCATTATTTGGCTCTATGGATCCGATTTTGCTGCATTATTTTGGCTCTATGGATCCGATTTTGTATTTGGATTCAAATATTTTACATGACAATCAAGTGTCCAAAAAAACAGAGTTTGAGTACAATTAAATCCACCTGAGCTGAAAACTTTAGAACGGTGGATATCAGGATTAAGGCTTAAACCACTCTTTTTCTTAATATCCAGTTTAAATATTGCTTGTTCTCCACATGAATTTAAACTCCAGAGAAGCAACATGATCAGACAATTGGATATTTCATTCTAAAGTTTTCAGCTCAGGGCAACCTTTCAACCTACATAGTACATAAACATGGGAGCAATTCTGTTATTGCTAAATAAGGTCTTCATGGAACCAAAATCATACTTAATCCCATTTATCCTTTTTAATTAATATTAATTGATTTAATATGGAAAGTATGAAAATTGAAAATGTTGTCTTGTTTCCAAATAATGTTTGACAATTTCAGAATCCGGCAAAATTTGGACGTAACAGGATTCGAGCTAACTGATGAAGAAATGAAGAAAATTGCAACTATTGGTAAATCAAGAGGGAAATATATTTTAAGAATTGTCCGCCAGAAAATGATTTCGAAGGTTTTAGGACAAGTGTAGAAAAAACCATTGGATAGTTCTTTTCTGTGCCCAAAATTATTTATTTATCCTTATTCTGTTAAAAAAGAGAAAAGGTGAAAAACACCTATTAATTACGAAGGTAAAAATTAGATGAGAAGAAGGGGGGGGGGTTCTTTTACATTATTTATAAAAAAAATCAGAAAAACGATATTGAAATCAAAGATGAAAAATTAATTAAGTTTTGTAAATTGAAGGGATTGAAGTTAAAAATGAAGAGAAATAAGAGAAACCCAAATTTAATTTGGAAAGGTGTATTAAACAAAGTGAAGGATTTTTGTTTGATTTTTATTAGATGTTAACTTCATTATAACGAATCAAGGGATTTTACAGGATTATGGGCTTTAAGCAACGAACGTTAAAATAAGAAAAAGGATCGATTCCATTTGTTACCTATTTCTCGATTAAAATATTTATTCCTTAAAAACTTTAAAATTTAACGTTCTATAGTTTGCAAACATACAGGGTGACTTTAATTTTACGTTGTTTACATATAATTGTTTCCTAATTCAATTTACATTTTTCCCAAACACTCCCTTTAAATTTTCTATTTTTAGATCGAAATATGAGGTTCAATGATCCTGGCGTATTTTGTCCGGCTGCCTTCAATACAGAATGTCCAATTTGGGATTGAAGAGTCGTTCTTGATTCCAGGGACCGAATTTAATTAATTTGAGCTACAGTGCTTAACTATACCTACTGCCGGTTTAAACACCACCGAGTTAAAGTTAAAGATTAACGAAGGAGTTGAATCGGCGATTCAAATTTGAACCGGCGTTGGGCAGTTCAGCGACTCTGCAAATTCATTAAATTCGGTCCCAGGTTGGATAATTTTATAACTTAAAGATGTTTAATTTTGAGAATATCTGTGACGATAATTTTATCTTGAAATATAGATTCAGTTTTTCCTATTTCACAAATGAAAAAAAGAGGAATTAATAAGAAATTAAATGTTTCAATACTTTGAAAAAAATTTGATTTTTAACATATGGACTTAAATGAATATGTTTTTAATTAGCGAGATTTAATGAAACATGCTGTAGGCCAAAACCCAGCTTTTTAAAGTAATAAGCCGTGCTTAGGATCCACACTGGAAAAAATAGATCCGGATCCAGGGAGGGATGGAACCCCCGGACGCCATGAGCCTCCGCTATGCAGACACGAGCCTCCCAGATTTGCTTGGCAGACCAAGCCTCTGCTATGCAGAAATGAGCATGCGCAACACTTCAAAATGTGCCTGTAATACAGAAGGATCTTTTAAACTTGTATTTTGAGTTGAAGTAAAAGATTTTTTCAAATTTCAGACATAGTGGCATGAGAGATTTCTCAAAGATGAGAAGTTTTTGTCGATTATCATTAAGAGTTCTAATTATGACTAATAAAAATGTTGTATATGAAAAGGAAAATATTTAGAGAAAATTTTTTTTTTCATCTTTCTTAATCTTGGATTTAAGCGATACCTTTTTTGTAGTTCAAATTAAATCTAGAAAATTTTTATCATTCATTTAAATCTTAATCTTGCTCTGCATAAGCAAATTTCAATACTTTCGCTATTCTCACACAGCTACATTTTGACCTCGGAAGAAAAGAAAAAACGACCCAACTACAGACACATCACTAACTATATGTCGGGACGGTTGTGTTTGGATATCGGGATCAAGCAGTGATCTAGTTCGATCTTTGATATTGTGCAACTTTACAGATATACCAACGAGGTTATAGTATATAAAAGAATGATGTACGCTAAACCTTTACTAATTGTACAGGCCATGTAATTCACTTCCAAAGGTCAATCTGTATATTACAGTACTCGAGGGTGATTTCTGAAAATATTTAAATGGAGAACTTGTTTTCCATATAACTATTAAATCCACTACTCCTATATCGTGTGCAGGATTCCATTTTCACAGGAAGACGTACATTTACAGTCTTACAGTGCAATATTTCATCGTTAATAAACGGTTCTGAGTAAAATTCAAGTTACAAAACCTCCCCATACACTTGTACTCAGAAAGCGTACTGCATATTTGATGTTTGTACTGTATGAATATAATCTCTTTATATTCATTATCAGTAAACTGTTCTTAGTGTACACTCAGGCTAATACACACGGAGAGGTAGTTAAGATCCAGCCTCCCTGAGATGTACCGATTAATTTAATTCCTCTTCGATGGTCATTAATCGTATCCTGAAGGAAAACTCTAATTTAGAAACCAAGAATTAAGTTGCACAATTTGAAATTACCGCATTCCATACCCTGATTGGAGATCACGTGTTCAAGATTAACAATATCCAATTTCATATCAACCTTTTGAAAATATATTCGCCACTTTTTCAGTTAAAAAATTTGCCTAATATACAGAAATTGTCTCTAGTTTTAAGCTCTCATTCATTGGACAAAACAGATATCAATAGACATGCTTCTGGCTTAATCTTCAGGAATAAAGCTTAGATAACGCTAAAATCTTCAAATGTTTAAACGATCCAAGCTAAAAAGAAACCCCGAGGGTCGTGCTTTTTTTAAAAACAAAAAACCATGATTTATTGTGAGGTATAATTTTTATATTTACAACTAATATAAAAGTTTACAATTCAACTAGAGAAACTGGATTTATTACAGTGAATATAAAAACTGAATTTACAGTGTGTGTAAATGTATGCATATAAAAATTAAGTTATCTACAGTTCAACTGGACGTTTTTACTGGAATTATTTTAATGCGTGATCGATACAGTTTCTAAAAAATGATCAATTCAAAATAAAATCTAATTATTTTAAATCATGAACAATTCTTTGCAAAAGTTTATGAACAGTGAACAGCCACTGAACAGGAGTTTAGGAACACAATAAATATAAAGCTTTTCCTTGCATAAATTACTTTTGAAAGTATATACGTATTATTAGTTATTTTGATGAAAATATTATTATTATTATACCTGAACAAGATAAAACTTGCTTAAATAAAGAAATATTTTGCATAGAAATAATTCATTTCAGATTTGGTTTTGCTCAAGCTAATAAAATAATTTCGTTTAGGCATGTTATGTTAAACAAACGAACCCCGTGTTAGATACTGAGAATAAATTATGAAACTAGGAAGGAAACCGTGGTTTACACTTCCACCCACTTTCTTTCCACAATCTATTTGTCTGATATCTTGTTCACCGCCATCTTGATTTCCGTCGTCTTGTTTTCCATCGTTTTTTTCCCCGCCATTTTGGCTTTCAACATTTTGTATCATGTACCTTATACCAGCAACACAAGTTGTGAAAAATAAAATGTTGGAAAATTTTAAACCCGCGAAGAAATGAACCTTAAGACCAATTTATTCAATTCGTCAATCATAATCCTCATCAATAACATCTCGTCTTATCAGCGGTTTACTTTTGACAGCGAGGGCTCGCGAGCCGGAGCCTAGGGAAGCCGAGCTTAGCTGAGCTGAACTTAAGCTCCGGATAAAACTGTGAGATCCTGAGTCCAGGAGAGGTAGCCCCCGAGGACATGTTTCCTTTAGACAGGAGCATATTTAATAAAAAAAATTTGCCTTTAAAGTACAATTTAATTGGCCCCCCCCCACCATAAAAAAAAAATCATCAAAGTCATTCCCCCAGGTATGATTCTTAAAATTATACAACCCTCATTATCTTTCATTTTATTTGTGAATTTGGGCTTTTAATTTACGTGTGGTAAACAAGCTCCAAGGCTTTAAATTCAATTTTAACTCATAATTTACAAATCAAAGTATTATTAATGCCTCTGCCTGTGCTGTGCTGAGTGAAGTTGAGGTTAGAAGATTTGTTGAATTTGATCCTTTACAAGTGGAAGTGTTTGATTCGACAAGAATGGAAGTGTTTGAACCTCCAGGAATGGAAGAGTTTAAACCTCCAGGAATGGATGTGTTTGAACCTCCAGGAATGGAAGTGTTTGAACCTCCAGGAATGGAAGAGTTTAAACCTCCAGGAATGGATGTGCTTGAACCTCCAGGATTGGAAGAGTTTAAACCTCCAGCAATGGAAGATTTGTGAAGATTTGAGGTTTCTAAGCTTGAGATAGTGAAGGAAGGTGAAGAAGTTTCTAATAGTGGCTGAATGATAACGCTTGTAAGAGCAACACTACCAGTCTTGTCATCTATACTGTGCGTGGTGAGCGCCCCTGGGGTCAGAGTTATCAATCCAGGATTAGATGGGGTAGAAGTGCTAGTTGAAAAGCCATTTGAGCCGTTTAAATGAATACTGGAGACCTGAAAAAATAGTTATAAGGTTGCGCGAGAGGGGGGCCGGAAAAAAGAATGTTAATTAAAAATTTCTTTTAATTTATTCAAATTGCTTGATATTACTGTGTCTGGTCTGACAATAAAACAACTTCTATGCAATCAACATCTGTTTTAGCATTCTTTTTAATTTGCAATGTTTTTCTTTAAAAAAAGATGAATTTCGTGATAAAACCCTTAACAAATTTGTATTATATTTGCATTCATGTTCTAAAATCTATATAATTTAGATATTTTCCAGATTAATCTAAAGTATTAATTTTCTTCCTTACTCAGTTTGGACAACACAATACAGTTAATGGGGGGAAGAATTTTTTTTTATATGTTATAGAACTAGCTGGAGTAACCGTCGATGCCAGATTTAGGTTATTATTTATAGTTATAATTATTCCCGCTTGGTCTTCACTTGATTTCAAATTTCAAGATGTCACCCCCGTAGCGACTCCCAGGTTTCTTAAGAAAATTTCAGCCAACTTGGTCCAGTCGTAGGACCAGCTTTAACGAACAAAATTTAATGCGCTACTAACTTTGTTAAATAGATAACACATGAAGAATTATTTATTTACTGACTGGATCAACAGGGATGTATATTATCTTGAAAAATCAATATCCCCCGCCCCCCCCCCTCTGTAACTATTTTTTTTTCCTTAATTGTGTTTATAGAGCTTATTTATAGATGAATTAGGGAAAACAAATGATTTTTAGAGAAAAATAAATAAAATGTTGTATAACAATTGTAAAATAGAATAAAAAAAACTTTTTGACTGATGAATTCCAATTTTTTATTTCCCCCCGGGATCCACATCTAATTGATTCCAATTACTGATTACACCCGTTTAACCTGGGAAACTGAAGAAGAACTAGAACTTTGTGAACTTGATGTTGATGTGTAGAAACCAGAATCTGTTGCAGAAACAAGCATTCATTTTTATGGTGAAGAAAAACAGCTAAAAAGATCATCTCTCCGCGTTTAAAAGCATCAGTTATGTTTTTTGGGGTTTATAGATCAAGAAGGCATTAAAAACGTAACTACTAAGGATGGGTCCGTTGGATCCGGAACATTTCGGTTTCCAGGATCAGAAAAAATATCCGGATTAACGGATCAGGATCCAAGGGGCAAAATATCGACGAAAAACTGCAAACAAAAATATTTTACTCTCAAAACCCTAAATCTGAACTCCTGAAAAAGAGAGATTGTCAAAAATGTCCTTATTTCTAAATAGTTTCAAATTATCACATAAAAAAATATGCAAATTCTTTTTTTGTTAAATAAGCTAGTAAATCTTAAATGTCAAATCCTTCTTCCACAATATAATAAAGAAGCAAATAATAAGCAAAAGAAACGTAGAAGAAGAAAAACACTTAATTAAATTAAAATTAATAATTTTAAGAAGCATAGATCGGAAAGTTAATGATTTTTTTCGATATGGGTTCATTAGATACTTGAACCGCTGAATACAGTCACTTGAACAAATTTTATTTAAAGAAAATGTTTATTTAACTAGTTTAACACGTTTTTATGATATTCTAACAAATATCTTTTCTGAAAAACTGTTACTTGCGTGTAATAAGCGATTTTAACGAAATTATCGTTTCTAAAAGTCACATTGATATTAGTGATTTGATTTACCCAAAAAAAGCAACTATTTGAATGAGTTTGAAAAGTATTTTAAAATGTATTGAATTTAGTACTTGGTGCAAGGTGGATTTGATAAGTTTTATAATTTGCTCCAAAGTTTCACTCTGACACGAGCGGGGGAAGGCAGGCGGCCATGAGCCACCACTACTTCCCCTTCCGTACCACCACATTTGACTCTTCCGGGCAAAACTACTTTTTTAAATGGTATATTTAGGGCCTTTAAAGTGTGATTTTTAAAAATCCAGCCGCGTCACGCAAAAAAGCACATGAGAAGGACTAAACTAATCTAAATGTCTCTCTACAGAACTCATGTACACCACAAGTACTCAATGACACAAGAACAGCCAATGTTCACAACCGACCTAGTAAATCTATATAATAGGAATCTTTAAAACATCTCTGTACATTTATATCTTTCAAGATGAAAAATTTCGTCTTATCTATCTTTATCTATATTATAATTAATTGATTTGATTTCCAAATTCATTGCTTAAAAAACCGGAGACATTTGATAAGCGCAATGCGCTTCATCTGAACCAATCTTCACCGCACGAACTGTTAACATTTAAATGCTTGCTTCCCTGTTATTGAGATTGTTCCATGTGTGTGTAAGCCGATAGAATGTTTAGGCCCATTCGTAGCACTGCTGGTTGTACAAGTTGGTGTACTACTTGGTCCGTTTGACATATTAGTACTTGATAGTTCATCGGAACTGAAACTAGGTCCCAAACTCTTTTTCATCTCATCCTCAGTATTCAAGAGTTTTCTATCACTTTTATTGCCCGGGTAGTAGCCAACTTTATTATCCCGGCCACTTGGAAGCCCAGAGAAAGCAGGCGAGGATAAAGATCTGGCTAAACAGGAAACTCTGGTCAATGCCGACATAGCTGGCGTATCATGGGATTTGGGGCTCACTGAATTCTGAAACTGTCCGCTAGGCGTCACTTTAGGTGAGTTAGAGTAGGAGAAACTATGCTGTAAGGACGGATGGAAGGAATGAGAGGAAAATGAAGATGGACGGATTTCCACAGGGTCGATTTGAATAAACGCACTGCTCTCAGCACCGCGGGAATATATAGGGTTGGCCACGATGACACCGTTTGACTCCCTAGAATTATCATCGCTGGAGTCAATCACTTGAACGTCGTCGTCATCATCGTCGTCGACATACTTCCTCTTCTCGACAGGTCGACCCGGCCCATTAGAACCATTTGCCTAAATTAGAGAAAATATAAATCCCTGAACATGGTTTAAATATTTTGTAAGTTATTCTAATCACTTCACCCTGACAACAAATGATTTTGTCAAATTAAGGTTTGAACACCAGCGAGGCTGCCTTAACCCCCCCCCCCTTATTTTTCTAAACAAAATTTCAAATAAAGGTAAAAAATTCAGACTTAGGGGGAAAAAATTGGTTTTCCAAATTATGTATATTTAAGGAGGGGCTTTAAAGTCGCATTTGTTTCTTACAATTTAAATTTAAAAAAAAACATATTCCTCTCCACTCGTTATTATGAAATATTCTTGCAAATACATTCTGGACATTAAATGTTTATTTTATGAAGTATAATACCGTGTCATTAAAGCTTTAGGGGTGAGAAAATTGGCCTTTAAAAGGGCTTGTAGCATACCTTTGGCGGTCTTCCACGTTTCCGTCCAACCCCCCGAACCATCGACTGCGTAGAGGTATTGGAGGGTAATTGCGTCATGTACTGCGTAGATCCTGGTATTTGTGTGACGGTATCAATAGATTTCCGTTCTCGCGGTGCTCCTCCTGCCTGTATTCCACCCCGACTCCGAGGCTTACTAACTCTGCACGAGAACAACATTATTTCATGGTGTGTAAATATTGTTGAAATATTGTTTTTTATACTTCCCTCTTCCCAAAATATTATTCAGTGAAACTTATTCAATGCAACGGAAAAAATGATAAATTGATTGATAAAAAAATCAATGAATACTTGATTTAATAAGTAAATATCAATTTGAATGAAATAAAATCTAAAAACTAATTGGACAAATCAAATCATTATTCGACATATTGAAGTTTTGATTAATTGATTGCAATATTTAGTTGATGCTTTACGATTATCATAAAATTGATTGATTTGATATTATGATTTATGATTGATTAACTTAATGATTGCTGGATTAATTAACGAACTTAATTAATCGGTTTATAATTTATTTAATAATTACCAAATAAACTAATTTGATTGATAGATGTTAAATTTATGAATGAAGTTTATGGTTAGTCCATGATGTATTAAATGCTTGATAAAATTTGTAAAACTGAGCTGAAAAAACTTTAGAATTGTGGATTTTGAGATTGCAGAATCCGAACAGCCAATTAGAAGTCGAGAAATTTGGCGCACAATCAATACGAGAACTCATTGGTCGGAACCCAGCAGGGAAACCAAAAGAGAAGATTAAGGCGAAATTCAAAAGTGTGCTAATCAATCGCGATTAAGAGTATTCATACAAGAGTTTTCAGTTCTGATTACTTAATTATTAAATGCTAATTAGAATTAATGAAATTAACGAATAAATTAAATGATTAATTGAAGGCTTCATTATATTCATGAAATTAATGAATTGGTTGAATGATTATTGATTAATCAACAAAATAAAATTTTTTAATTGATTGAATGTTCTATGTGTATTAAATGAATAATGAAAAATATTAAAAATCTGAAATTGATTGATTATCGCAGGATCGATAAATAAACTTGATTTATTATTCACTGGTTGATCAAATAATGAAATAGATTGTACTTGATATATTTGATACTTGCTTATATTCTTAAAACCTTTTTATAGCTTTGATCTTTTAAATAAAATTAATGAATTGATAAAATTATTCAATAGTTGCTTAATTGATACTAAAGAATATATTTACTTAATTCATATGAAAATAACCATTAAATGCATGATTTAACGATGAAAATTGATCAATGGATCAAATGCTCAATTTATAAATGAAATCGTTTAGTATTGAATACTTTTATTAATGCTTACTTTTTAAAGCATGAAAATGTTAAAAATAATTGAAAGAATTTTAAACGCTTGATGAAAAGAATAAAATTGATAAATTGATTATATGAAATATTGAGAAAATAATATTAATTGATCAAATTTGATTACCTAGGTTGCAAGGGCAAAATATCTCCCTCTGCTTCAAATTCTTCCTCCTTTAAAATAAATATTTTAGTAACCAAATATTTAGGGCTGCCGTTAGAAGGTTTCCTACAACGTCTTAGGTCAGCTATACTACCAGAAGGTCCGGTAGGTCACGTTGGTCAATTACAACGTCTTAAAGGTTAAGTAGGACAAGTAAATGGAGAGCAAGTAGATATATATAGCTACTTTAAGATTGTGTAAATCAAGAAAGTCTTTATATATATTTTACCTTTGGGTCAGGTACAAGTAGGACAAGTATGTTACCTGGAGGTCAGGCAGGTCAAGAATATAATACCTGGAGGTCAGGTAGGTCAAGAATATAATACCGGAGGTCAGGTAGGTGAAGATTAAAATACCTGGAGGTCCGGTAGGTCAAGAATAAAATACCTGGAGGTCAGATAGGTCAAGAATATAATACCTGGAGGTCAGGTAGGTCAAGAATTTAATACCCGGAGGTCAGGTAGGTCAAGAATATAATAACTGGAAGTCAGGCAAGTCAAGAATATAATACCCGGAGGTCAGGTAGGTAAAGAATATAATAACTGGAGGTCAGGTAAGTCAAGAATATAATAACTGGAGGTCAGGTAAGTCAAGAATATAATACCTGGAGGTCAGGTACATTGGTTACAAGGTCTCTCAAAAAATCAAATCTTCCCTCTGTCTCAATACACAGTTTTCTAAATCAACCAATCTATCAGTAAATCTATCAATATCCAGAATTATTTACTTTTAAAGAAAGAAAACGATATTATCTTTACTTTATTGATTAGATTAAAATTAAAATTTAAGTGAATCAGGCATGCCCCTGTTTTTTTAAAATGGGAGCTCACTTAAAATTGCAAAGATAATCTTTTAACGTTGCACTTACAAAATACTTAATTCTTTAAGGACTTAAATCATTCCAGTGAATTTGGAACAACAAATGAGTTGAATACTAAAATACGACTTTGAACACTTCAAAACTACGTAACTTAGAAACGTATAATGCCCTGTATACAAACAAATAAATTTTCAACGACATAAATACGTTAGATTAAGAAATTATTAAATGATTTGGAACAAATTAAAAAAATAAGACGAGTACTTACAAATGACTAGGAGTGAGTGTTCTGGCTCCTCTACGGGTTGTGATATCGTTTGCTCTACTTAAAAGAGTTTCAGCAAACAGTTCCAGAGCTCTGAAACACGTAGAATCTGTAAAAGGGTATATATTTTCTTTAACAATAATCCCTCCTTCCCAGATGTTAAAGTATGATGAGAGCGCAAATAAAAAATGGGAGTCTTTATTATTGCTGTATTGGGAATATATAAAAAAAATGAGTTTTAGGAGAAAAAAATAGCTAAGAAAAGATAAAAAAAAACTCAAGGGACATCAAAAGTTACCTCCCTCCCCCTCCCCCCACCACTATCATCTTTCTTGAAAAGTAAATGTGGAAGGCAATATATACAAATCTTTAAGGAGTTCTTAATCCAATTCTTCATGAATTTAAATGTAGCCACATATTCCTATTTTGGGCCCAAACGAAATATGTTTGATGTATAGATACCTTGAAATAATTACAGGGACAGGGGCTGCCACCTTCCCCACCTCCTCGTCTGTTTGCATTATCTTCTTAATACGCGCCTACAAAAGGAAATTGCAGATAATTACCCCATAAAGAATCAGACCTTATAAGACTGTCAACGCTCGAGTAATCATTTTTTACAAAGTGTGAGTTTGGCACATGAGTATATCTATATATATAGTTTGCTTGTCTGTCTGTTTGTAACCAATGAACGTCAAACGACTTAACCGATCGGGTTCAAATTTTGTGTGGGGCCTTGCACGACCCCAGGGAAGGTTTATGGATGCTTAAAATTACAAAAGTATTGTCTAACATTTTTTATTTTTGTAAAATTAAAAAAAATGCGCGAAAAAACATTATGAAAGCCGCAAACTGAACTTGTTTGTTGTTGTTTTGTACTGTTTAAAGAGAAGATGCTCACAGATAGAGCCACACTTAAAAATTAAATTATATATATATTCAAAGCTGCACTAGAAAAACTGAATATTTAACCACTGTGCCAGATTCAGTGTTTGGGAACCAACTAAGATGAATCCATGTATGAATGAACTCTGTTCCGAGAGGACTCCAAAAGATGTCTGCCCCATGGACCCTGAGGGTCTCCTGCGGACTACAACTCAAGTATACAAGTAAGTAAATTAGAGGATAGGCGCGAATAGCCTAGTAAATCATAAATTGTCTCTTATATCTGCATTACACATAAAAACAACACAATTTAGAATAAAACCAATTTTCTCAGACAAGTAACTATTTCTAAGGGTCACCGGAAGTAATGTCACCAGTTTTTTTTCAGTTTGGGGAAAATATCCCCATAGATAACCCCTTTTTGCATAAGGCCTAATTTAGAGATATTCCAAAAATATGTCGGAAAGTTAATGATNCTAGAAAACGATTTTAGGACACCCCCTCCCCTCCTATTAATTTTGTACATGATTTCAGCAAATATATTGTTATTTACTTTTTATTCTTTTGGGGTTAGGTTAGGTTAAGACAATTTATGGGCCGAGCGCTGCGGCTAGGACAGCCTAGAGGGCCGAGCGCTGCGGCTGGGACAGGCCTAGGGGGCCGAGCGCCGCGGCTAGGACAGGCTATGGGGCCGGCCGCTCCGGCCACATGACCACTGATAACCATGTAAAAAATTGATAGGAGGGGGAGGGAGAGGGGGTTCAAAAATCGTTCTCTAGGAAATTATCTATTTATGAGAAAATGTACACAGTTGAAATAGAAGATGGACGGGAAGCGCCCTGACAGCCTTATTTGTAATAATTGTAGATAATAGAGCTATTGTATGAAATAAATGTCGATAAGGGAAATCTAGTAACTGGTTGGCATCTAAACACAAACATTTAAATATGCTTTATAATTAGAAAATTTACCGGGGGAAAGCGTGCATTGTATTTTTTCTTTTTTCCAGGCATTCTCAGCTTCTCATGGTCTGAAACTAACTTAAATCATACAAAAAATCAGACAATTTGTTGTTAGAAACGATTTTAAGGATTTACTATGCAACATAAGAGGTTAAAAGTATTCTAACTGTACTGAAAAAAGGTTTATGAACAATATTTGTTTTGTGGGAATATTAAAATACGTTCTTGAAAATCAAAAAATACGTTTATAAATATTATTTGTAGAGCAGTTGCTCTTTACCCTAGTAGTGTATTCAAAGTTGTGAATTGGACGATGGAAAGAGTCAAATTTATATCCAATTTTATATTTATATCAGGGCGTTTTCTAAATTTTCAACTTTACAAAATATTACTTCAATTAATGATTCTAACTAGATATGTATATTTATTGTTTTCAAAGAAACCTCTGCTTGGTAAAATTTTGAATTTGTATTTTTAATTTGACCAAATTTGGCTTTTCCAAAACGGATATTAGCTTGACTATATCTATAAGCAATGTGTAGTGTACGGAGTATTGTCGGACTAATGTTTATACGTTCCAAGGTTTCGTGATTTTAATATATTTAGATAATTTTTTAGATAATGGTTTATATTGTAGTTCAAAGAAACATGGAATCATGAAAATATGGAAAAAGACAATCAGAAAAATGCTAGTTGCACGGACATTTTTAACCGGCGTATGGGGGAGGGGGGTTGGGGGCATTTTCAAATCCTTGTTGGGAGCCATGAATCCTCTTTGAGAATCAATTTCACTTTTCCAGGGGGGAAGGGGAGGTGTTATATGCCCGGCCATAATATACAGGGTGTCCCACGAAACATGACAGTAGTTAAATTTTGAATGTCGTCTTCCATACACTATATTAAATATTTAATTAAGACTGTTTGCAGTTTATTTCGTTTAAAAATCTTTTGCTAAAATATATTTTACTCTAAAAAGTTAATTTTACTTTGTTTTCTTCATAATATTGTCTTTGGTATTAAACAACCTAACAAATTTTGGAAGAAGACATTCCAAACTATTTACCGATCATGCTTCGTGCAGACACCCACTCTCCACTGAACGCGACAATATCTTTGCAATAGCTAAGCAAAACTTGTTATGCGATTAACATAGCCTAGCGCCTACGTCTGTAAATATGTGAAAACCTGTATTGTGATTAACTTATAAACTTATATATATATATATTTATATATATATAGATTCCGTACAGTCGTCTCTGAAGTTCCATCCTTTGTGGGTAACCCTGAAGCCTATGAAGCTAGGGGCGTACAGTAAGGTTTAGTCTAGGGGGTGGGGGGGATTTTTTTGGTCGAATCAGAACCAATCCTGACTTGGGTTCTATCTAAGCCCGAGTTTGGGTTTAGTCGGGTTTAAGCTTTTAAAATCTCATCTCTGGACACAATCTATCTCTTTACTCTCAATGTCTTAACTCGGACATGATCTTATCAACTTGTTGGCTAAACAAGGAACGATTTCTTCTCTCATAGTAATCTATAAAGTGCAGTATTTCCAACTGACGTATATTTAGATATCTATGTAACAGGTTAAGTTTAATGTACAAGATAAGCCCATATATATATATATATTACTATGAGAGAAGAAATTGTTCCTTGTTTAGCCAGCAAGTTAATAAGATCATGTCCGAGTTAAGAAATTGAGAGTAAAGAGATAGATTGTGTCCAGAGATGAGATTTTAAAAGCTTAAACCCGACTAAACCCAAACTTGGGCTTAGATAGAACCCAAGTCAGGATTGGTTCTGATTCGACCAAAAAAAGCCCCCCCACCCCCTAGGCTAAACCTTACTGTACGCCCCTGGCTTCATAGGCTTCAGGGTTACCCACAAAGGATGGAACTTCAGAGACGACTGTACGGAATCTATATATATATAAATATATAAATNGCCATTAGACAGGACAAAATATTTATTTGAACCTAGGGATCGTCATATTTTATGAGCATTCTAGGTCGTCTTTACACTCTCATCTTTTGTCTCAACCCTGTATGTAAAGTTGTAATCTCTGTTTGTTTGTCCGATCATAACTCAAGAACCCCTGCACCGATTTGCCTCCAACTTAGATTGGGGACCTCGGGAGAACCACGGTAATGTTTTAACTAGGTTTTTAAAGTCCAAATTGAGTATAATGACTTAAAAAAATTAGTTTCCCGGTAAAATCGAACAAGTGCTGGTAAACGGCGGGAGTAACCGAGGCAAAGCTGGGTTCCCAAGCTAGATTTATAATGAAGCAACTCCTGAAATCCATATAATAAAGAAATTTTGTCGAAGCTCCACAAATAGGACATTTTGATATCAAATTGAAAAAAAAATAATAAGTGATTTTCCTGTTCTTAATATATACAATATACATCTAATTTTTTTCTATGATTTTTCATGTTTTTAAAAAATTATAAAAAAAAACGTTACTTCTGCTGATTGAAACAACTGGTGAAAGAATTGTACACTGTAAAAATATCTCATTGGTATCATATGAAATTTTCTCTACAATACTGCACTTTAAGCTCAACAACCATATCTAGCAAGACACTCTCTTTAAAGCCTATAGTTTGTTATAAATAGATTGTGTGATGTGAAAATATTTATAATGTTGATTGGATCAAGCATATTATCCTTATTCTGTCAAGCAACCAACAAACATCTGCCCTGCGCTAAATACAATGCACCACCCATGTTTTCAATGATAACAATTGATAACAATAAAACTTACCAGTTTTCCTTAAAGGGTCAGTAAGCGTAATTCCAGGTGACCCTCCATGCAATCAAGAAATATATAGACCAGGAACCGCCATATCTCATGCGTCAAAACCGTGTACTGCAGTTGGAGGAGATCAAAACAAGGAATTCAAGGGGCAACTCAACATTTTTTAAGGGAAATAGGTCCAAGGGGTGGAATAAAAATATCTTGCTATTGTATTTTCCATATTAACCAAAAAGCCAAAAATCATATGTATTTACTCTAACTTTATATATTAACTTGTTTTTTGTTGGACTGTAATATCACATCAGAGCTTTAGTCCTTTCCCTTCAACTTCTGTGGGGGCACTGGGTTTGTTTACATTCCTCCCCCAGTGTTTCAGTACACAATTTGGGAATATCTGAGTTGGGCGTTCCTGTATATAGTTCCTTGCATGCAATTATGGCAATCCCCGATTTACAACAGTACCCTTGAAAGCTATTTCTGATCATTAGATATTAAAGGTTTTTGTTTCTTTAAATTTTTATTTCCATTTGTGGCTTCTCTGCAAAAAGGACATGTGTATTTCTTGTAGTAAAAGGCAATAAGGAGAAACTCACAGAAATAAACACTTTTTGAGTGAGAAAAAACGACATTATCTTCCACTTTTTATATTAGATAAAGATTTCAAGGGTACGTTGGAGTTCGAGCATTGTCATCTTTACATGGAGGGTCACATTAAATTACTTACAGTCCCTTTAAAGGGACTGTTCATATACTAATTTCAAGCATAAACCCACTTTAAAGAAGGGGTATGCCTGATGTATACCGGTTTCATTTTCTGATCAGAAATGTAAAAGATATCGTCGTTTTTTATAGCTAGAAAACAGTTTTCAAGCTAGAAAACTGTTCTGTTCGGAAATATTTGATTGATTTTATTTATATCTAATTGAGGAACAGCAAACCGTCTCTTTAACTGATTTATATCTGATTAAGAAGCAGGAAACAGTCCCATTAACTGATTTATATCTGATTAAGAAGCAGGAAACAGTCCCATTAACTGATTTATATCTGATTAAGAAGCAGCCAACAGTCCCATTAACTGGTTTATATCTGATTGAGAAGCAGGAAACAGTCATTAACTGATTTATATCTGATTAAGAAGCAGCAAACAGTCTCATTAACTGATTTATATCTGATTAAGAAGCAGCAAACAGTCCCATTAACCGATTTATATCTGATTGCCTGACTTGGTAATAATATACATAAATAGTACTGCAGTGTTTCAGCTCTAGTACTTTAGTACGATCAATTAAAAGAACCAAAGCAATGGCTTGGCAAAATAGGTATTTTTCTAATTACATCTTTTTTGTTGCGTATTTTCAGAGTCTGGGAAGAAATCATCATCTTTGTAATAGTATAGGAGCCCCATGGACGTCTCGTTGAAGACCCCAGATTCTCGTTGGAGACACCCATATTTTCGTTAGAAACCCCGCGATTTTCATTGGAGACCACCAGATTCTCTGGGGGTCTCCATCGGGGTTACCAATGAAAGGGGGTCTCCAATAGTATTCCAATGATTTCTTCTCAGACTTGTATTTTCAAGAGTAAACCTAAGATATTTAAATCCTTTTTTTATGAAAGAATTCATATTTTAAAAAAATTTGAATGAGGTTTCAAAATAAGAAGATTAAAGTTTGTGTAAGAATATTTTGCATGAAAAACAAAAATTTAAGTTTTAAATTTTCTAGAAAAATTATCAAAAATAGGTTGTAAAATTTCTAATTTTTCTATGTTGCAAATTTTTTTTCCTCTGAATTTTAGACATGAAAAAAAACTAAATGTTTTAAAAACATATAACAAATGCTTTTGGAACATTAAAAAAAATCCGAGAAATTTAATTATCCTTAAAAAACAGAAATTTTTGAAAAATTGTCAGGAAAGTAACTGCACTTTAAAAATTAATATCAGTTCTAAGGTATTTGGAAAATATTTCCTGCAAATTTTCACTTTATATTTTTAGCGGATTTTTTGTTATATCATAGTCAATTGATAAATTTGATAAGTTTTGATGAACTTTCGGTAAAAAAAAGAAAGAATATAATCCCAACAATTTTTGTTAGTTAAATTTGTTCAAAAAAATTGGTTTCGCAGGTTATTTTGAATAATTCCCAAAAAAAATTTTGATATTTTTCTATCACAATTTATTTTTTTTTATGCCTAAAATTAGAAGCAAACAAAAGTTAAACAAAGTTTGACCAAAACATCGATAATTCCGGGTTTTTTTAACTCACCTTCTACTTTTGTAATTTGTACTTATTTTAGGTTTAGTGGTGCAAAGCTTGCCGAAATGAAGAACGCATTTTCTCTCTTTGATCGGGATGGGGATGGTACGATCTCTACTAAGGTAATTTACGATCTTTTTATCATTCCTCCAGATATCGGACCATTTTTACTCTATTCTTTTAATCTGATTAATAATTATCACGTGACAATAATATTGCACTGCCATTGGCTGAAGTTCCCGGTGACGTAATACGGACTATATGTAATAATATTATCAACTATATCTATTAAAAATGCAAAATAAAAACAAAAAATTATAATAGGCGCAAACCTGAGATTCTTAGGCTCCTGTGGGATATCGCCATTTTTAGAGTATTAGCGTATTTCTTGAATATGATCTGTTTATTACTACAAATTTTATACAAAATTGCATATATATCAATTTTCTTATAAATTTGACAGAGTTTTATATCAATTTCTCGAGACAGAAACATCAGATAGATATCTTATCTATCTTTTAACGCCAGAGATTCTCAGGTTTCACCTTATACCGCGTTTCATTTTTCCTTTACAGTCCCTTTAAGGAAAATTACGTTTTTTTGCAACATAAATTTTACGATCTTAACATCTACAAAAAAAGACTCTAACGTACAGTAAAAATTATGAAACTCTGGAACAGAAATTCGTTTTTTTTACTCAAGTGATGATTGTGAATAGTTTAATAAAAATATACTTTGGTAAAATACACTTTATTGTCGATTTCATTTTCCTTTTGAATTAACGATCTTTTGAATTGCGACAGAGATCGGATGATCTTTTAAATTTTTTTGTTAACGTTGCAGCTTATTTAATAAAAGAGAGACTATGATTTCTTCAAAGAAAGAATTAAGCGATCCTTTTTTACAACAAAGTTTGAATTATTTAATCATTATTTTTTTTAGTTTTTATTCTTTAATTTCAACAAGTTCTGAATATAAACTTTGACAATTTTAACAAGAGCTGGAGATTAATGACTTATAAAGAGCATTTATTGAGAAAACTGTATTGATTATACTTGGTCATCTTAGCTAGGGCTGTGCGTGTTCCTGCTTTTAAAAATAGTTCGTTCCCCTCCGTTATGTTCCTCTTGTTCCTGTGAAATTGTTACCCAGGAACAACGCCTATTGCCCTGATCATAGCACCAGTCAAATGAAAGCACGTGTACATGTTGAGGGTAGCTCTTCACAATTTAGATCTAACAAGGTTTTTACACTGTAAACTCCAGGTCATTTCAAGTTCTGGGCTGTACAGTACACGGACAGACTGTATAGGGCATTAGCTAGACGGACAGTACATGTACATCAACTAAATCAGTCCGTTCTAGGGAGATTCTATAGTGTAGAACTATAGCATATCAAAAGTGAGAATGTGCATGCTCTCTACTGACTGGTATTACGATGATTAAGTGTATTTAAAACAGTGTAGATCATATGTTCTGTTCATTAATTCCTACCTCAAATTTACAGACTCTTTGGACATATTTTTGTTTACTCAAAATTATTTCAGGAGCTGGCCTCTGTGTTTAAAAGCTTGGGTGCTCAAGCCTCTGAACAACAACTGCAGGTCAACTTTGACAAAATAAAAATAATATTATTAGGAAACAAAATAAAAATGATATTAATAGGAAACAAAATAAAAATGATATTAATAGGAAACAAAAATAAAAATGATATTAATAGGAAACAAAATAAAAATGATATTAATAGGAAACAAAAATAAAAATCGAATTGAAGGGTTGACAAGATTCCAGCTGCCTAAGAGCTTCTTAGGCCTGAGAATAATAGAGTGCAGGAATTCTCCTGATAAACTGGAATGAGGCCCAGGTGCCAAACAGATAGGAACTTCACACTCATTGCTTCCTATCGTTTGTATGCCCGGATTGGATACCCCCAGGTACCTATAGCTGACAAACATAGACTCTCCTTGCTTGTCCACCATTCCTCTCTTCATCATCATTCACTTGGATCAATCCACTTAAAGCTTCTTTCTTGTTGAGTAGAAAGCACGCACCCTTTCGGTGCGAGAGCTGCTAACAGCCTCCCTTCTGTCCTCCTACATCCGTCAGGTGGTCATTACTGCTGAACCAGATGTCGGCTTCAGATGTTTTGGAAACCACAGGTTTGTGTGGAGTCCGGGAACCGAACCCGGCAACACCAGTCTGGACACCAATCCAATTACTGGCTGTGCTTAACTTCAGGGATCTGTCGTCTCATTGCTCCTCAGATGAAAGTTGCTCAATGATTTGGGCATGCAGCTCTGAAACTTGGAAATCACTTGAAATTAACAAAGACGACATTTATTCAAATATCAATTTGCTATGATTTTATGATTGCAGGCAATGATTAGAGCAGCTGATACTGATGGAAGCGGAACTGTGGAGTTTAATGAGTTTATGGAACTTATGGCTGATACTATGGAGGTGAGTCAAAGTAGGGTTAATGATTTTATGGAACTTATGGCTGACACTATTTATTCGGGTCCTAAAGTATAGTTTATAAAGTCATTAAGTCAATTAGTTTATGGAACTTATAGCTCATACATAAAGTTGTATCAATAAGTATATTTTATGAGTTTATAGAACTTATGACTGATACTTTGCTGGTGATCAATAGCGTCCATATAAATATAAATATTCGACTCGGAACGTAAACAATATCTAATTAATTCCAAACTAATCAGATATTACAGCCTATAATCATCGATTATATCTTAACGTAATCATATATAGTTGATATTTAATAATATTTTTTATTAATATATTCATGTCATAAATATTCCCGAGTACTATATCAGGGAAACCTGATACCTTATCAACATTCCTTTAAATAACTATTATCATCATTTTATGCAAATTTCGTAACCAAATAGATTGACTTCATGAAATATATATATGTCCCCCGCTACGCCGGTCACCCTATTGGACCTGTAACCTTATGTTTCAATAAAAAGTTATTTAAGTGTAAAATCTCGCGTTGGATACTGATAGACCTGGCTTAAACCCTAAGTAGAGAAGACAGAAATACAGTGTGTTATCTCTTATAGTTAAGATTGATTCCGATAGACATTGTGACATTCATAACAATCAATTCTTAAATTAAGACTATATTAGTAGGATCTGATCGTAAATACGCTAATTATTTCTACAAAATTCAATGAACAATCCCTTTAATCATAATATAGGTTACTGAAGAAGAGATGATGGAATCCTTTAAACTTTTTGACAGAGATGGTTCCGGTACCATTAATCATAATGAAATCAAGTAATAAATATTATTCTTGTTAATATTAATATTATTAAAGTTCCATTGAAAATTGTGAATATTAAATATTATTAAATTATCATTATTTATTTATTACAATTTATTTATAATTATTTATAAACTATTTCAATGTTTAGGTTGCTGACAAGGACGGGGATGGGGACGTGAACTATTTTGAATTCATGATGCTCATGAAAAGAAAGTAGAAGATCAAGATCAAGATCAAGATCAAGATCAAGATCAAGATCAAGATCAAGATCAAGATCAAGATCAAGATCAAGATCAAGATCAAGATCAAGATCAAGATTAAGATCAAGATAAAGAGTTCTGTTGTACATTATGAGACAAATAAAATTTTGGGCATTTTACACCATATGGAGATTATAATCTTTTGTAAAAAATATGTTCTGCAGGGTCTGAAAGATTTTAATTTATGAAATCAGAAAACAAAAAAACTATGTAAAGAAACCACATGAAATTCTATTTCTTGACAAAAATGGGTTTCTGGTACTGGGTTTAATAACGATACTCTGTCTTAAGTTTCATGCTCAACAAGGAAAAAGTACAAAAAAACGACAGTTTTTCACTTTTTTCATAGATAACCCTTTGGCAGAAGCCCAAAGATGTTATGCACAGTCGGCGAAGAACAGGCTCTCTCTCTGAACTAGTCTTTAGTATTTTACTAAACCAGGCTTCCTTGAGCTGAAAATTTTAGAATGGTGGATATCGAGATCAATGCTTAATCTCCTCTTTTTCTTAATCTCCAGATTAAATAATTCTTGTTCTCCTCTTGTTATTAATCTCCAGATTAATTAAACAATCGGGATTAAGGATATCCCATTCTAAGGTTTTCAGGTCAGATAGCATAGCACCCATCTTCGATTTTAAATTTTAATTGCGGCTCTATCTGCTGCAATTTCTCTTTTTAAATTATTAATTATAATAATATCTTTTCGGATTTATCGATATTTTTTCGTGGATTTTAAAAGGTCCAAATTTGTTTAAGGTAAATTTTCAAAATTTTGAACTTCCATAAATCTTACCTGAGATAATGTGAGGTCCCATAAAAAAAATTGGGCCCGATTAGTTTAGCCTTTTTTACGTTTATTGGACACAAACAGACCAACAATTAAACAAACAAGCAAAGTATATTTAAGAAGATATTTGTATTTGATTAGTGCATAGCAAAGGATGAAATATTAAATTCGTCAATTAATCGTCTTCATCCTTCCCATCCTCTATCCCAGGTCCAATCCTGTTGTACTTTCCTTCAATTCCAATTCCCTTGTACTTTCTTTCCGGCCCAAACCCCTTGTAATTTCCTTCAGGTCCAATCCCCTTGTACTTTCCTTCAGGTCCAATCCCCTTGTACTTTCTTTCCGGCCAAAACCCCTTGTAATTTCCTTAAGGTTCAATCCCCTTGTATTGTCCTTCAGGTCCAATCCCCTTGTACTTTCCTTCAGCCCAATCCCCTTGTACTTTCTTTCCGGCCCAAACCCCTTGTACTTTCCTTCAGGTCCAATCTCCTTGAATTTTCCTTCAGGTCCAATCCTCTTGTACTTTCCTTCAGGTCCAATCCCCAATTGTACTTTCCTTCAAGTCCAATCCCCTTGTACTTTCCTTCAGGTCCAATCCCCTTGTACTTTCCTTAAGGTCCAATCTCCTTGAACTTTCCTTCCCCCATCCCCTCGTATGTCATTCCGGCCCTATCCCCTTGTACTTTCCTAACGGCCCAATCCCCTTGTACTTTCCTTACGGCCCAATCCCCTTGTACTTTCCTTCCGGCCCTATCCCCTTGTACTTTCCTTCCGGCCCTATCCCCTTGTACTTTCCTCCCGGCCCTATCCCCTTGTACTTTCCTCCCGGCCCAATCCCTTGTACCCTCCCACCGACCCAAACCCTTTGTACTTTCTTACAGCTTAATTCCTTTGTACTTTCCTTCCCTTGCACTTGTCTCCCCCCCCCGCACTTTAAACATTATTTTTTATCCCTCCTCCACGAAAATTTGGGCTTAACAATAAATACATGTATCTTATTACGCCAAGTCAACTAATAAATCATATTTTAGATTTTAAAAATACTAGATAATGTGTCCAACTCTTTAGAATATACGATAACTTTGCCCCCCCCCCCTCCATATTTTTCTTACACATTGTAGTATGTCTCTACTTTATCTGTCAATGCCCCCCCCGCCCTCCATTGCTTATTATGAATTATACTATTACACAAGACCTATACAATACACATTACACTTTGCAGTATGATAAGATCAAAATAACAATTTTTCAGAGAAATATATTTGAGACTTAAATATCTGATTATCCATATCTGATAAACATTTATAATAAAATTATAACTGTACAGCTTACTTGAAGTTAACTAGTAAGCAGAAAAAGAAGAATATGTAAAACTTAACCGAAAATTACCATAATTACATATATTAAAAATACTGGAATTAAACAGACAAAATGTAACGCAAAATCAAAATTTGGTGTAAATTATAAGTATGTACTGTGATAAACAGAAAACTGTGGAAAAAGGATAATATATTAAGGAATGGAGGAAAAAAGAATTTATCATGGAATAGAGAAAAGAAGAATATATCGAGGAATGGAGAAAAGAAGAATATATGAAGGAATGGAAAAAAGAAGAATATATCGAGGAATAGAGAAAAGAAGAATATATCAAGGAATGGAGAAAAGAAGAATATATCAAGGAATGGAGAAAAAAAAGAACATATCATGGAATAGAGAAAAGGAGAGTATATCAAGGAATGGAGAAAAGAAGAATATATCAAGGAATGGAGAAAAGAAGAATATATCAAGGAATAGAGAAAAGAAGAATATATCTAGGAATGAAGAAAAGAAGAATTTATCAAGGAATGGAAAAAAGAAGAATACTTCGAGGAATAGAGAAAAGGAGAATATATGAAGGAATGGAGAAAAGAAGAATATATCAAGGAATGGAGAAAAGAAGAATATATCAAGGAATAGAGAAAAGAAGAATATATCGAGGAATAGAGAAAAGAAGAATATATGAAGGAATGAAGTAAAGAAGAATATATCAAGGAATGGAGAAAAGAAGAATATATGAAGGAATGGAGAAAAGAAGAATATATCAAGAAATGGAAAAAGAAGAATATATCGAGGAAAAGAGAAAAGAAGAATATATGAAGGAATGAAGTAAAGAAGAATATATGAAGGAATGAAGTAAAGAAGAATATATCAAGGAATGGAGTAAAGAAGAATATATCTTTAAAAACTAAATATTTTTATTTTCCGTTCAGATATTTGGTTTAACAATATTTTACAGATTATCTATTATAAATCACAATTATTGATATACGGAAATTATGCTTTTATTTATAATTAATTAGCATATGAAATCTAAACATAGTTGAAATTAGGAAGGTAAAACCAAGAATTTCAGCGTTTCGAATATAACTGCTCGAAATCGGCGTCGACATTCAGGCTCAATTACTTTAAAACGTATAAATTATCCCACAAAGTTAGTCAATTTGCTGACGGAAAGATTTTTTTTTTTAAGGTAGGTTATAGGAAAGGCTTGGAAGTGAAGTTTCGTTTAAAAATTCGTTTAAAATAAAACAAAACATGGAAAGCTTTTTCTTTTAAAGTTTTCTATTACATCCTGTAATGAAAAATTTCTTTGATCGGTGCGTTTGTTAACATCAAATGTCAGCCTTTGCATCCCGATCGTTTTTATCCAACATAAAGTTTAGTTGGAAGAGATAAAATGGAGTTTATGCTGGTGTAGGAATCTTCCATAATTAGGTATCGAGACTGAGAAAATCTCCGATCCTTGCTGCCAGGGCAGCGTGCATTATTACAGTTATTCAGCATACACCTGTACATAGAAAGTCTAAGTAATTTATCAGGACACGTATACGAGGAGTACGATAAAAATGGTTCCAGGTTCATTTACGTCCTTACTATATAGGTATACGTTACAACAGGTTCCAGGTTCATTTACATCCTTACTATATAGGTATACGTTACAACAGGTTCCAGGTTCATTTACATCCTTACTATATAGGTATACGTTACAACAGGTTCCAGGTTCATTTACGTCCTTACTATCTAGGTATACGTTACAACAGGTTCCAGGTTCATATACGTCCTTACTATATAGGTATACGTTACAACAGGTTCCAGGTTCATATACGTCCTTACTATATAGGTATACGTTACAACAGAAGAATATATCAAGGAATGAAGTAAAGGAGTGAAATCAAGGAATGTGGACGAGGGTTCCCTTAGGGCACCATTGTTAATTGTTCATGAATTAGATTGTTGATGAAGCTCTAGTTAAAAAAATATTGTTATTTTAGTTTAAAGTCGAAACGTAAGGAATTGTTTTGCAAGCTTTTAACTCACAACTTTCTCTGATTGCTGAATAATGGCTTTCTTAAAAAGAGTACGTATTTAAGATTTCAAATTCATTTAGTCAAACAGTAGTGTTCTACTCTTTATACTGTGTACATATATATTGAATGCTTGCACAAGCTTTACCAATATGTACATACCAACGTAAGTAAAGTACAGTGATAACCAGAAAAAATTGAAAAAGGAAGAAGAAATTACAGCATAAACTTAAGTTCATTTGCTGTTATACAAAGTAAAAATAGTTTTACTAGACACTTATTAAATCACTAATTTAGTGATATAGGTCTGTTTACACGGCCCATTGGACAGTGCCCATCTCATGCTCATTAGACATTTTAGAGTTATAACTTGATGCAAAAAGTCGTCTTTCTATTTCGAGTTTTCTGGTTAGCACTGTACTACACCAGCTGAATTATATCTTCTACTTTTTTTAACAATTTTTTTGCTATGTACACTGTACAGGCGTGTACACTGTACAGGCGTGTACACTGTACAGGCTGTTTAAAAAGATCTTTGTATTTCTTACAACATCTTCCCCTAAATTTAGGTTCAAAGCGGGGCTTTTATACCAACTGCCTGAATCCTCAGGCATACTTCCGGAATGCCTTATTTCATCTTTACCCGACTAAATCTATATTAAGACCAACTTCTGGTCATTGGATTTTTCATTATATAGCTCTTTGGAAAGCCTTGAACAAAAAAGAAGCAGATTCCACAATTTTTGCGAATAGGTTTTTCATAATTTTTTGCACAGATGCCTTTAATGAGAATTCGCACATTTACAGTTTTCCTTGAATAAAAATTTAGTTTTTAAAAATTTTGCAAATATTTTTGCATTTTCAATTTTGCCATGGTAAGGGCTTTTTAAAAAATGTATAATTTATCCTTTTTCGCGCACTTTTTATTTTTACACATTTTTTGCTTAATAACTAGAAATTGCAATGAATATTTGAAATTGTACAAATTTGCAAATTATTTTTTTTTGCAGATCATTAAAGTAGAGCCCAAGGGCTTTCCAAAAGTGTATCAAATTTTATAGATTTGTATTACAATAAGGAAATAGAGGGGGGGGGGTTCCCTGGGAATAGGGTTAAGAAAAGACTAATTTATAAATGTTAGAGCTTCATAGTTTCTATTTTATTTAAAGGTTTTTTGAACCTGTAAAACGACTGCTGAAATGGGAAAAGGTTGCAATAGACAATTTTGTGTTTCGTCTTCATTACAAGGTACTTAATGATTATTATTTTTATAATTATCATATTTCTTATCATAATTATATTAGTTCTATCTGATGTCCCTGTCTCTAGAAATTAATATGATAAAGAACTAATATTGGTCGCGATCAACTCCTAAAATGCTCAGGCTTCAAGCCTATACCCTATTTTAATTTTACCTTAACAGTCCCTTTAAACTTATGTTTTGAACCGAGCAAATAGCTCTTTAATTGGAGGGTATCTCATGAAATTGTAAAAATTAATTATTTTTTTATTTTTTTCAGATTTTTTATTAAAAAAATTTATTAATACAGGTATTTAATGAAGAATGCAGATAATCATTTTTCCAATCTTCTTATTTTCTGATAATCCGTTAACAGTCTCATTGTTATAGATAACTGTTGTTATGCTCCTGGTTTTTGTGGCAATGGTAACGGCCAAACAGCATTTCGGAGATCCTATAGACTGCCATATGGAGAGCTCGAATTCTATTCAGCGTGAGCTACAATTATTTATTCTATAGATTGATAATTGATAATGTTTGGTTTTTATTTTATCAAAAAAATTATTATTTACAGTGATTTTTTTGTTACCTTTATACGTAACAAATGAGAGAGACGTGTTATAAAGTTGTTGGACAGGACTTTTCTCAATATCTCGAAGGTTCTCACCTTTTTAGATTATATTTTGTCCATTGCTGAAGCTCAGAACAAAATTAAATCTAAAAAAGCTTGAACCTTCTCGATAAAGAGAAATTTCTGGCGAAAAACTTTATAACACTGCGAACCAAAATAAAATTGTTATAAATAGTTAAAATGTCGTTTAAGTACAGGTATAGATAGATGATTTTCAAAAAAAAGCTTTTAATGAGTGAAAGAAAGAAAAATCTTTGTTTAGCTAAAGCTACCAATGGTTGGTGTTGGTTAACAGGAACCTATACAAACGGGTTCATCCGGAAGGTAAAAAATGAAAGGATTTTTAATTTTTCTGAGAACTAAGTTTTGCCACATTGTATTTTCACCTCCCAACCCTACTGCTTGAGAACAGAACTTCTCCTTCCTTTAATAAGAAAATCAATCAGCCTGCATCCTGTGAAGTATATCATTAGAGTAAATAGATATAGAGTTTAGGTGTATACTAGAGTACACGCGGAATCAGGGAGATGGAGATTTAATAACAATTTTCACACTAAATTGCGCTAGCATTATGTTTATATATGTAGTCTGTAAAAGAAAGCACGGAGAATCCTGTTTTCTCTCAGCTTTCTACAGACTCAGTGATCTCTACGACAGAATAAATATTAAACTGTACATGATAGCAGTATGCTGAAATAACAGCTAGCACAGAGGCCGTTCCTTCCATAAACTAAATTGGTCGACAACTTGACGTCTCCTATATAGGTCGTCAAGTGTACGGAAAAATTATCTATCTATCATATAAGAATTTAGCATAAGACATCTAGCGGCCAACATATCGCCCCCCCAAAGTACGTGAACTACACGACCACTATCTATTAAAAGAATGGACTCGGACAGAAATTGGGAGAAGGGTTGGTGTGGTGGTGGGGGGAGGGATGAAGACTATATGTTTATTTACTTTTGTAGTATATCGTGTAATTTCACGAAGAACTTCCTTCTAGAGAGAAAAGTTATCCTCCAAGGAGGTTGGGCTGTCTTTTAAAATCAGAAATACCAAGTTCAGTTTTGTGGAGACAGAAATACAGTGTACAGATAAACAGGGGTTCTTAAGTACATTTCGTAGTTTTCATAATATTTCAAATAAGGTACATTTATTATGTTAGACAAAATCAACACAATTTTCATGGAGGTTTTCTGTAAAAAATGACGTTGACTAAACTTTTACTGCTGAATTAATGAACCATAATAATAATTCAATCCCTACAAGAAAAAACAATGAAATCTTAATTTTTAAATAAAGATTAGTTGAATTGGAGGATTCGTAGATGAGACATTTTATGATTAGAACATTTTATTGATAGGACATTTCAAAATTAGGAAATTTCCAAAAGAAAGAGGATTTTTCATAGCCAAGGTTACCCTCTCTTGATATATCATACAATCATTTTTACCTTGTCCAATCTTTGATCATGTTCTCTTTACTAAATGTCCATCTTGAAATGTGACAATGTCTTAACGCCTGAAATGTCCCAACACCTAAATGTCTCAACTACATGAAATGTCCCAACACCTAAATGTCTCAACTACATGAAATGTCCTCACACCTAAATGTCTCAACTACATGAAATGTTCCTGTAACAACCACATCCCTAGGGTGAGAGAGGGGGTGGTGTAGTTACAGTTCCAACGCTTGATATTATGTTTTTACAGCATGAGTAAAAAAACTTGATTATTGATGTTTTTTGAAAAAATTTCCTAAAATTTTCGTTTGCTTCGAATTTTAGGCATGAAAATTAAAAATGTGATAAAAAATATTTCAAAAATATTTTCAGAAATTTCATCTAAACTTGAATGAGATATATTAAAAATCTCCAAAAAATTCTAAGTGGAAATCTGCAGTAAATGTTTTTAAATAATACCTCAAAAATCCAATTAATTGGTTTACATTTTTTGTTTTCTATTATTCAATTTTTGATTAATCTTTTGGAATACAATAAGTAATCATTTTACCAACAATTTTTCAACAACAAAAATGGTTTCGCGGATTTTATTTAACCCTATTCCTGCTGGGGGGGGGGGCAATTTGACCCCCCATGGAATGTGTCATCGTCATGAAGATTTAACAGTTTGGTTCTTGTCCTAGCGAGCACTAGCGTTCGTACGACCTCCTAGAGTTGAATTGTTCTTTTAGTCGGCAGACACGTGTGCATGCGAAAGGGGTTAATATTTAAGAAATATTATTTAACTGGGCTTTTAGGGTGCTTCTCGCCCATCTTCTATTTAAATTGTGAACATGTTCTTTTTGTTTACATTATAACAACAAAGAAGAAAAAAATTTTGCGGATTTTAAAAAAAAATTCGCGGATTTTCAAGAATATAAATTTTTTACAATATTAAAAACCTTTAAAATACATTTTTTTAAATTTTTATCATTCATAAACCTTCCTTGTGGTCATGTGATGGCCCACAAAAAATTTGGGCCCGATCGGTTCAGCCGTTTTGACGTTTATTGAATACAAACAAACAAACTCCCAGACACCCAAGCCAAATTTTATTAGATTTATTCATCACATGTATTTTTTTTATGTATAAAATCCAGAGTAAACAAGAATTTAGGACATTGTTTCCAAAACATCGATAATCTCGGTTTTTTACTCATCCTAATATCTCTAATATCAGGAAGATGAAGAATATTGCTTACAAACCTACACACGAGATATTTGCAGATTTGGCACATTCAACGCAAAGTAAGAAAAAGACGACATTTTGAATATCTGTGATTTTTGTCACAGTTATTAAGCATGTACAGGATAACCCACACAAATGAGACTTGAGCTGAACACTTTAGAATTGTGGATATCTGGATCAATGCTTGATTTCCTCTTTTTATTAATCTGAAGACGAATTTAATCTTACGTTAATAATCGGGAAATTTTTTAAACTGCAACCAATCAGGTGTCGATTGTAGAAACCGAACAGCCAATCAGAAGCCGATAAATTTCAAAATTTTGGCGCGTAATTAATGAGAGAGCTCTTATTGGTTTAAAGACAGCAGGGATATCCAAAAGAGAGGATTAAGCAGAAAATCAAAAGTGTCGAGGGTGGATACATACATATGCACTCAGGATTTGAGTTTTCAGCTCTTAAGTCGAAACTTTTGAACGCTTGATCTCAAAAAACAACGATGGCACTTTTAAATTTGAGTATTAATGCTTAATCCCTCAATGTACGTTATACATAATTGAAGAGGAATTAATCCGTTGATCTGCAAAAATATTAACTTCTGAAACTCTTTCAAAGGCAAAGATTGTATATCTTAAAAAATATTTTTTTCAATTATAGTTATAAACCCTGAGGCCGAATTTAAAGAATTTGAGCCGCGGCTTAAATCCGCCAAAATCCGGTTTAAATTAAGCGCCGGCTTGATCTTGAAACATTTGATACAATTTCAAGTAGAACCAACCATATTTAAGTCGCGGCTCAAATTCTTTAAATTCGGCCTCTCACTAAATAGAGACAAGATTACAGCTGCTTGGAAGTTGGAACCATAAATGTAAGAAAACATATTAAATGAATTCAGTAAAGCTGTCTCTGAAGTTTCATCTTTTGTTTGGAATATATGACGTTACTTAATTTCAATTCAGTTTTATAAAGAATGGGGAACAATGCAGATTATGATACCTACTGCCATTTTTTCATTGTTTCTTAAAGTCCTAGTCTGCTGAAATTTTTTAATTTTCTCATCTAACATTTAAATCATATTGACCCAGCCTTCAGAAGTTCAGATTTAATAAACTTGAAAACTTCGGTCTTTAAAATACAGGGTGTCCCACGAAACATGACAGTTGTTGAATAGTTTTGAATGTCTTCTTCCATATATTATACTAGATATTAAAGACTTTTTGCATGTCATTACGTTAAAAACATTTTTTTCTCAAATATATTTTACTTTGAAATTAATTTTACAATAATATAATTGGCATACAATATTTTTATCATTCTCTTTAATTCAAACAACATAACTAATTATGAAAGAAGACATTCTAAACTATTTACGAACTGTCATGTTTCATGGGACACCCTGTATCTAAATAATTTGTAGATTGCACACTAGAGTTTACCACAACTACTATCAATGGGTGGCCTGGGTTCTATTCCTTCAGGTAAATTAAAGGGACTGTTTACGTAGTTTCCAGTCACCCATGAATATTTAAATAGAAACATGATGTTACAACTCCAGTTACTTAAACATATTTGTTTGATCAAAAATGATGTAAAATACACTAACAATCCCAGTTTAACGGTCAAAATACACTAACACTAACAATCCCAGTTTAACGGTCAAAATACACAAACAATCCCTGTTTAACGGCCAACATACACTAACAATCCCAGTTTAATGGTCAAAATACACTAACAATCCCAGTTTAACGACCAACATACACTAACAATCCCAGTTTAACGGCCAAAATACACTAACAATCCCTGTTTAACGGCCAACATACACTATTAATCCCAGTTTAACGGCCAAAATACACTAACAATCCCAGTTTAACGGTCAAAATACAGTAACAATCCCAGTTTAACGGTCAAAATACACTAACAAACCCAGTTTAACGGTCAAAATACACAAAAAATCCCTGTTTAACGGCCAACATACACTAACAATCCCAGTTTAACGGTCAAAATACACTAACAATCCCAGTTTAACGACCAAAATACACTAACAATCCCAGTTTAACGGCCAAAATACACTAAAAATCTCAGTTTAACGACCAAAATATACTAACAATCCCAGTTTAACGGCCAAAATACACTAAAAATCTCAGTTTAACGGCTAAAATATACTAACAATCCTCGTTTAAAGATCAAAATACACTAACAATCCCTGTTTAACGGTCAAAATGCACTAACAATCCCTGTTTAACGGTCAAAATACACAAACAATCCTGTTTAACGGTCAAAATTAATTATCCATCCTAACATCCCTTGTTTAATGTTCAAAATACAATAGCAATGCCTTGAAATCGGTCAAAATACACACACATAAATAAAATACACACTTTTAAATAAAAGAATGAATGTCAAGATTAACTTATTCAGTTTCCTGCCAAAATTGTCTTTATAATGTGAAAACCTTTGAGTCTGCTAAAAAACATAAAATAATTCATGTAGAATTCTCAGAATTAAACCGAACAATGAAATTAAATGCTGTCGCGCAAAATAATTCTATGATTAGCAAGCAACTGCAAACTTACAAATAAAAAAGTTGCAAACTTTAATTTTAATAAAACGAGGATTTTTCCAAGAAACGTTTGCTATTGATAAACAAAAAAAACAAACATTTTTTTATTAAGTATTGAAAATTTTGTTATATTTCAACTTTACACTGTGAGACAATAAAACTCGCATCAATTTCCTCAATCTCTAATCTTAAACTTTAAGTACGTATTCAATCAAGTACACACATCAGATTTCGATTAAGCTTTTAATGAATCATTATTGGCACTCTTAAATCTTAAGGTTGCTTTTTAAAAAGTTAAATATCCTTTTATTTATAGGCTTTACTGTTCCACACTCCTCGGCTTATTTGGAAAACATTGGAGGGTGGCAAGGAAGGGCTAAAGCAATGCATTATCTTAAATAACGATGAAATATGTTGGAATGTGTCATCGTCATGAAGATTTAACAGTTTGGTTCTTGTCCTAGCGAGCACTAGCGTTCGTACGACCTCCTAGAGTTGAATTGTTCTTTTAGTCGGCAGACACGTGTGCATGCGAAAGTATCAAAAGCATTACTTCAAACCAAAACACGATTGAATTTAAATTGTAGAAGCTGAACGCATCTCATCCTGATTTATATTTGCCGACAAAAAAGTAAAAAAGATTAAAGGTGAAAATTGTATAATGTGCGCAAACTTGTCCGGATTAGACATGAATACTTATTATTTTGAGAACAAAAGTTTTTCAATTGTCATTCCTTTACAAAAGTTACTGCGGGGAAAAAAAGGAACCTAGAAAAATTACAATATTATTCATATTATAAAGGAACCTAGAAAAATTACAATATTATTCATATTATTGATCAGATAAAAGGAACCTAGAAAAATTACAATATTATTCATATTATGGATCAGATAAAAGGAACCTAGAAAAATTACAATATTATTCATATCATTGATCAGATAAAGGCTTCATGGGTACCGTTCTAAATCGGGCATTGAAATCTTTGCATGAAGGGTCACTTGAAATTACACTTACAATACAATCCCTTAAATTGAGAAATAAAGACTGTATACATTGCAACCTGGTTCAGGTTAAGTTTATAACGTCTAAATGTGAAGTTACTTTACCACTTAACGAAGAAGAACAAGAGGAACGAGTGAGGAGGTAAACTGCATGGCTTCAAATACATGACGCCAAGGAGGAATCACGGTGAACTAGGGTCAATTTGAATTTGAACCGGACCGACCCCCTTGTACCGGCCTTAGGGATGCGTGGCAAGTACTGTCCTGACTCTCTCCTTGGCCGGCTTTGTTTCAACTTTAATGGTGCGGCTAGACCATGGAGTAAGGAATAGAAGGGAGATATAACTGACGCGTTTCGCCTTAACATATGATTATACATGCTTTGCAGACGGGTACTCCATTTGTATATGAAATATTCAGTGAAGGTCATTGTATACGCGGTAATTGTACTTCAGACAAATATTTCATATTCAAATGGAGTACCCGTCTGCAAAGCATGTATAATCATATGATAGGGCGAACCGCGTCAGTTATATCTCCCTTCTATTCCTTACTCCCTGGGCTAGACTTTTTAAAGTACACGGCCTATCATAGGCTTATTTTACATACCCTACTAGATCATAGTTTAGTCTATAAAAAAAGTATGTTTTAAATTTTGTAGAAAAAATACAAGTTTTTTCTCCTAATAATAATAATATTGCTAGTAATAACTATATTCTGTACATAAATAAAGTTTGCTTAAGGTTGTACACGTTGTACGCAAAGTACGCAGGGAAGAACAACATGTACGCTCTCATATTCTTCGTTTGTGAGGTAAAATTTAATCAATTACTATGAATGGGAAGAAAGATTTTCCTGTTTTACAAAAGTATGTTTCTGTTTTTTTTCGAAAGATATTTTTTTGATTACTTTTGATTTTTTTCTGTTCAGGTTGACATTTTATTTTCTTTAGACTAAGAGTGAATCAAGGTTATAATACAAGGACAGTTATTTCAGAGGTGTAATAATCTTTTCTATTGCAGTGTAATGTAAACACAAGAAGACGGATTTCAATGCCCGACATGGGATCCATTCTTCACATTAAAATCAAGAAATATTCTGGTCATAGGAACCTATTATGTGAATTATTAAAATTATCAAAATTCAATGCTTTTAACCTCCTCGGATACTTAACGAACACTGATGCATCTATTCTTGTTTACAAATTCCGCCCGGAGAGAACTGGCTTCAATATGTACGCAGAGTAAACGCAATTGAAATTAACTTTCCTTGCATTATAACCTTGGAATGAATAGGTTTTGAGATCGTTAGAATTCTGCAGTGTTCTAAAACCAACCTTTCAGAGCAAGAACCCAGAAACGCTGAAATTAAAAACAAATTAACGATGCTAATTATTTATAATACTGTAGGTCCTATAAAGCTGTGAAACAGGAAGACGACTATTATGATTTTAAATAGTCCAATAAACATGAAATACATTTATTTTGCGGTATACACCGACCCATTTAACACTAACATAACATTGTTTAATTTTCGTTTCCCTATTCCACAGTTTATTGGGTCCCCCTGTATCTAGGTATTGAACCTACTGAACGTGTGCCTCAATTTACTGCTTGTTGATGTATTCCTGCAGGGTAGATTTAAGAATTATGGTTCCGATGCTATAAAGGTGTTAATTTACTTTTTAATGAGTTTTTATGGACTTTTATTGGACTTTTACAATTACAAGCTATTAATGGAAATTAATACAGATGCTATTATTCTTACAGTCAGTTAGTCTTTTACCTTTAAACCCTTTTCCACATTCAATATAATTTTCATCCTTTATTTGAACAATTAGGATTATAAGCGTAGTTTTCAGGGAACCTCCTTGCAGAGATGGCATTGCCCGGTTTACAATATTTGATCAGACAAAGCTTTTATCATCAGCACTATTTGTAAATCGGGCATTGTCATTTTTGCATAGAGGGTCACTTGAAATTACACTTACAGTCTTAATTACAATATTTTTCAGGCGTACTTACGAGGGGAGGATGACCCAATGGGAGATGCATTCCCAAAGGTAAAAGTAAGCTAGTCAAAAACCGCCGAAAATACTTTAAATAGAAAAATTGGTAAAAGTGATAATGTATGATTAATAACAATCCATTAAAAAACTGCAATGTCCGATTCACTACTGTACTCTTTAGGCCTGAATATGATAAAATAGAAGCTACAAGTGAAATTAAACAGTTTAAGGAAACAAAAACATGGATATCTTCATCAGTTTTAATTTATGGTGTTTTGTAAATCTGGCATTGACATTTTTTATGGAGGGGGTCACTTCATATAACTCATACAGTCCCTTGAAGAGAAAAATAATTTGGCCAATAAAATAAAAGAAAAAATTGTTAAAATTGCAGAAGACCATATTCTTTTAGAAAAAGAGAAAGTATAAATACAGGGTTACCCACAAAGTATTAGAGTTCAGTGAAGACTGATCAAAAATTTTACATGTATGTCTGTTTTAGAAAACTTATGATTCCCTGCAACTGTTTCTTTCTTTGCCAAATATTTAAAAGGCCACCAAAATTCAAGGCAGAGGGCTTAATTTAACCTAGGAATTTAAAGAGTTTCGTTTTTACAGTCTCCCGTTGTGGCCTGTGGGTAACCTCTTTAAAATGTAATATTTTACAAATTGTATAAAATATATTAGTTTATAAATTAGTTATATATTAGTTTATTAAAACGAATTAGTTGTAAAGATGGCAATGACCGATTCACAATAGTATCCTTAAATTCTCTATCTGATTAATAATGTAGAAGATATTGTCGCTTTTTTAGGTTTAACAGTTTCCATTTTAGAATCTTTTAAGAATACCGTTTTGAAACAGGTATTGTCATCCTTACGAGGAGGGACACTTGAAAATACGCTTACAGTCCCTTTAAGGTTGTTTGACCAATTTCATGATTTCACAATTAATAATTGTCGTCTTCTATTTTCTTTTATTAATAAATAAATTAAATCTACGTTTACAGTCCTTTCAATCAACAATATAGATGAGATAAAATTTTCTTTTTAGGCTTCCAAATGTAAATTTGAAAGATATGCTTCGGGCGGGGATCTTGTGGTAAGTATAAAAGAGGAAAAAATTATTTTGTCGATACAAAGTATTTCCTTTTAAAGAAACTGCCGGCGTATTTGCTTCAAACTCGAATTATATACAGTTAAACCCTAAATAAGCCATACATCGAAAGAATTCATAAAATGTCGTATTCTACACTTTCTGATAATGGAATGTTGCAGATATTTAGTTTTTAATTAAATGGTCTTTAAAACTATTCCCGCACATTCATGGCTATTTATTTATTTTCAAAAATACTGAGATTTACGTAAAATAGTAAAAAACCCATTGAAAAATTGTCAAGACGATATTTGGTAAATTCCTTCGATGTATGGCTCATTTAGGGGTTAACAGTATATATTTTTGCACCCAGATGGGAAATATTTTATATTTCAAACTTTGACAATTTTAGATGCAGCCTGCAAGCAAAATTCAAAGTCTTGTACGTATCAAAGCGCGCCAGATTCTTTCTTTTATTTGATTAAAGCATCATTAATACAAAAAATAGCCTTTCAAATTTTTAATATTGAGCTTCAAAGTGAATAAAAAAATCTAATTTCTGTTTTATATTAATTTTCTATTTTAGAATCATGAAAGTTTGTGCATTCTTTCATTAAACATCGTCAATGACAAGGGAATCTTCAAAATACATAAAAATAATAAATTTAAATATTCTTCATTTTTTTTATTTGAAAAATCGTTTTTATACATTTTTTCTAAAAGGTTTTAAGGTTAAAAAATATAAAAATATTATGCCATGTTAACTACATTCAAATGACCAGAATTAAATTCGGAATTTATATGTAAAACAGTTTAACCCATAACTTCGGATGCATGGAAAGAATTCACAGAATGTCGTCTTTGCAATTCTATTATCAGTAGGTTTAAAGACGACATTTTTTAATTTCTTTCGATTTCTCCAAAGTTCTGTGTTAAACTGTAATCAAATGCTCAGTTGTAAACAGCTCCTATGGCAGCCAACCTATGGTTTGATTTGATTTGATTCATAATGAATGACCCGTGGTGGTCATAACCTGGTGAGATAACTTTAAATGAGAATTCAAACATTTATTTCCAAATTTAAAGTGCCCATATTGGACATCAAGATTACTTTTAGAAGATTAAGGTATAATACCATATATATAATTGAAAACAATTTTGGAGCAAACTTCAGGTTTATTTGGTGATGTGGCTTTGGTTTCATTTTCTAGTTGTAATTACCTCTCTAAACCTTATATACAGGTAGATACTGCAATATTGCCTTGTCCCAATATCACCATGCAACTAGGGTTTCCAGCGGAAAAGGGAAATCGTTTCGCGAAAAAAAAGTATTTCACCAAAAAAAATTAAATTTTTTCCTATTCCGTTTGTTGAAAATGTTCGCGAAATATCACGTTAATCTGTTCCGAGAAAAAAAAAATTGCGAAATTTTTCATTTTTTTCAAGAAATTTCGCATATTTTTAGCAAAACAGACTAATGCATTTTTTTTCTCACAAAACTACGGAAAGTTTTCGCTTATTTGCAAATAAAATGCGAAATTTAGCGAAAGAGTTTGCAAAATATGAATATTAATGCAATTATTTGTCAGGTTACCAATTTGTAACCAACATTTTGGTAACTAACAATTTGGTTACCTGACCAGGTATCTAGCAATTTGGTAACTCGACAATTTGGGAACACGACAATTTGGCAACCATCATTTTGGTAACGAACAATTTAGTAACTCGACAATTTGGTTACCTGAAAATTTGATAACTAATCTTTTGATAACTAACAATTTGGTAACTAAAAATTTGGTAACCTGACAATTTGGTAACCCTGAAAATTGGTAACCTGATATCTTTAAAAGTGTTTGAATAAACTCAAAGTAAACATGAAAGAAGACCATTGATATGTTTTCACAAATGTTAGAACTGATAGGCCTCAGAAATATCAGTTTTAGACCTTTATTCTGTGTTTTAGTGAAGAGAGATCTTAGAAAGAAAACAATATTTTTAAAGACCTCTTGTAGGTTTGAAGCTCACTGTAAAAATTGCCACCTTGCCCAACATTATTATCTTAGTAAAAAAAAGAAAAAAATATTTTTATTATCTTAGTAAAAAAAGCAGTTACAACATTTCTTTAGTTGCATTAACATTAACATTAACATTAACATTAACATTAACATTAACATTGACTATAAACAATTCATTAAAGTTTATGGTTGTCAGTATATAAAGTTAACATTAACATTAACATTAACATTGACTATAAGCTATTGATGTTTACTTATATGTTAATATCAATTAACATTAACATTTGTATGTTAATATTAACATTAATTAAATTTATTAAATCTTCAATGGTCTCATATAGAGCCTCTAATGTATCGTGAGGTTACCAAAATTATAGGCAAAATTGTCATGTTTTATATTATTAGATATCAAATTATTTGTTACAAAATTGTAGGTTACCAACTTGTCAGGTTATCAAATGGTAAGGCTACCAAATTGTCGAGTTACCAAATTGTAGGGTTACCAAATTGTCAGGTTACCAAATTGTCGAGTTACCAAATTGTCGAGTAATCAAATTTTCAAGTTACCAAATTGTCAGGTTACCAAATTGTTACATACCAAATTGTTAGTTAACAAATTGTCAGGTTAACAAAATTGTAAGGTTACCAAAATGTTTGTTACTTAATAATTAGTTACCAAATTGATAGTTATTATATATGTTATATTATATTTAACTAATCCCTGGATTAAGAAGCTATATTCTGCAAATAGGTTGTCAAGTGTTTTATCTCCACCGAATCTTGGAAATCATACCAACTAATTAGAGGACATGTCGTCTTTCTTTTTTCATTTGACACATATGACGTTGTGCGCAGTTGGTCGATTTTTCTGTTGCCATCTATTGTACTTGACAACCTATTTGATATTCTGTATTGTATATCTGTATTATATTTAACTATAGGGCCCTGGTATTACTAATCCATGGATTAAGAAGCTATGTTCTGTATTGCACATCTGTATTATATTTAACTATAGGGCCCTGGTATTACTAATCCCCATGGATTAAGAAGCTATGTTCTGTATTGCACATCTGTATTATATTTAACTATAGGGCCCTGGTATCACTAATCCATGGATTAAGAAGCTATGTTCTGTATTGTATATCTGTATTATAGGGCCCTGGTATTACCAATCTCTGGATTAAGAAGCTATATTCTGTACTGTATATCTGTATTATTTTTAAATATAGGGCCCTGGTATTACTAATCCCTGGATTAAGAAGCTATGTTCTGTATTGAACATCTGTATTATATTTAACTATAGGGCCCTGGTATTACTAATCTCTGGATTAAGAAGCTATATTCTGTATTGTATATCTGTATTATATCTAAATATAGGGCCCTGGTATTACTAATCCCTGGATTAAGAAGCTATATTCTGTATTGTACATCTGTATTATATTTAACTATAGGGCCCTGGTATTACTAATCCATGGATTAAAATAGGCCTCATCATAAAATTTGCCAGGATCCTTTTCTTGGGAACTTTTTGATTTAAAATTTTTGTGTTTATTTTATATATTTTATATTATAATTTTTAAAGTCATAATATATAGATTGGGGACTGGTTTTTACTCCGACAGATATCAAAGGTAGTTTTACAGTAGACTTTTAATGGATCTATTTACTAGCAGTTTCTGGCTTTACATACATGGCAGTAGCAAGACGCAAGACCATTTGAAAGTCGTCTTTCGACTTTAAATTTTTGTGTGTCAATCAACCTACTTTCACGTGTATGATTCTTGAAACAGTAAACACAAAATTGACCTATAGTTCTGGTATTTCCAGAGCTAGATAATTAGAATTTCGTTAAAATCAAAATTGTCGAAATCCCAACAAATTCTTTACATCTTCGGTAATATTAAAAGCACAAAAAAAGCAGATCACATTTTGGAAATGCCAAGCGTACGGTTTTTGGCGATTTTTGACTTAATAATTTTACTTCAAAAATTAGGTTTACGAATAAATGTAGCGAATAATTCTAAAGATCAAAGACGACATTCAACATGGCGGACCAAATTTTATTCTCAAATTTTTTTTATTCAGATGTTTAAATTTGGACTCTCTGCTCGAAACAATACAAATAATTGAACTTTAAATATTTTTCATGTATAGTTAATATTTAAGTCATGGGAAATTAGTTCGAAAACTAACAGTTGGCCCATTTCTAACACTGATTGTTAGAAATGGGCCAGGTCCATAAAGTTATCTTTTCCAATCATATATATATCTTTAAATCCAAGCCGAGTTGAGCAAAACACACCATACATTTATTAAAAGATGGCTAAAACTATATGTTGAATAAAAAAATGTCAACTTTAAACTAATATTAAGGAGTGAGAATTAATTTTTGATGATACTTGATTTCATTTTCGAACATATCCCTATTTTGTTACAATTTCCGGATTTCAGTTTTTAGAACATATCCTGGTTTTGAGACAATTACTCGAGTTCATTTCAATGTCAGTTTTCAAGTATTTACGCACTTACGTAACAAATCAAGACTTTTTAATAAGGTAAAATATAAACCACATAAAAAAAATACTGTTCTTTTATGATTTAAAATTATTATAGCATTTTGATCTTACAATGCGGGAAATTGTTCATTTAAAAATAAAATGCAGCTGAAAATAAAATCAACAAATAAAAGGGAAAACTAAGATTCTAGAAACAATTCAGGCGTTAATTTAATGCAACTTAACAGCATAACTGAATATCCAGGTTTTGCAAACCCGTAGAGTAGACTTAATTAAACATTCGCTTAATAGATAAACTAAATTATATTTTATAGAATGTGGACGAGCATTCTTTCTTGGATTTTCTACGAAAAATTGAAGAAGAGAAGAAGTGGTTTGTGGAACAGAAGGGCAGGTAAAATGTCGTCTATAAAGGGGCTATTGTGGTCATTTTGTGGCCTTTCACAACAGTACCCTCGGAACTTCAATCTGATCAATAATTTGGAAAATATTATCGTTGCGTCACTTTTGAAAAGAATAAAAGATAAAGCTTTTGTGGTATCAAGCAAGATTAGAGAGAAAATAAAGTTTGACATCAATTGTATGAAAATCTCTTGTTTAGGTTTGCAACCTTGAGAAATTTATCCATCAAGAAGAAACTGGGAAACAAGGAAATCTTTAAATTTCAATTGCCCTAATATTCTTTGTATCTAATGTTTTTGTTTATATATTCAGGTGTGTGACTTTAAAAAGCTGCACTTCACAAATCTGAAAAGTTTAAGAATTTCAAAATAGTTTGATCTAACATTTTTTACCTGAGGCAAGATTTAAATATGAATTATAGTTTAAAATACAATAAAGCCTCGTGTTTCCAATTTCAGAACATTTGTCGAAATTCTACAGGATTATTTTAAAAATTATATCTTTTAGATTTTTCGAACAACATTCCTTTAGATGAGAAATATAATTTTTTCTCAAAAAACATTTAAATTTGAGATTTTTGCTTTTCACAGGTTGATTTCATGGGCATTGACATGGAGAAAATGCGACCAAAGCTTCCTGACTCCCAACCCCCTTTGGCCCGCTACCGAGGTCCTATTGAAGATGAAATGAATCCAGGGGCCCGCTACCAAGCTACTACCGACGATGAAATAAATGTTGACGTCGCAGGATCCCAAGCTCTCTCTACCTCTACCACCAGCTCTTCTGCCTCCCAGGCAGCAGGGCCTGGCCAGGCTACTAGTTCTGTTGAACGCCTTGTAGATGCGGACATCTATGTGCCGCAGGATAGATTAGACGTATATACACATCTGAGAAGTATGACGCGTGAAAATGAGATTGAGACGGCTACCATTACTCCTGAAAAACAAGCATAATATTAGAAACATTTATTAAATAATAACAGGATTAAGGAGATAGTATATAAAAAATGATATTTCGTTCATATTTTACTTTTGTACCGACTATTCCATAAAATAGTATACTTATTATATACTAAAAACACTAACCTAGCCAATGTCATATACCTGTGCAGTAATTTTGTTGTTTATAAATGTATGTTTATTCGAAAAAATACCTTGCATTCCAATATTAACCCTTTTCTGTTTTTCTTATTTAGTCTAATACATATAATACATATTGTGGGAGGGGGGGGGNATTGTTGAACATTTCAGACCACTCGAACTACAGTTGTCGTCGCATATATCAGTACAATGAAGATGACTTTCGATTTTAATTTTAATTTATATCAAGATTTTAAACATCATGGATGCTCATAAACATGGAAACAAAGAGAAGCTGTCGATTCAACAAGCGTTTCTTTTTTATTACCTGTACGTAAACCTGTAATTATAAAAAAAACTTGTAAACAAACCTTTGTAGAGTAAAAATAGAAGATGTTAGTTCCACATTTATTGAAGACCAATGAGGTTTAGACAGGAAGTACGCTGGACAAATGTTGAAAGAATTTTTTATAAAAAAATAGCATACTACAATACTACAATACTACAATACTAAAATACTACAATACTACAATACTACAATACTACAATACTAAATAGGCCTCATCATAAAATTTGCCAGGATCCTTTTCTTGGGAACTTTTTGATTTAAAATTTTTGTGTTTATTTTATATATTTTATATTATAATTTGTGTTTAGATATTTAATATATTGTATCGATCTATGTTATTGAAATACATTTATACATGCTAGAATGTTTTCTTGGAATAAATTGCGGCATTAATTCGAAAACCTGTCAATAAAAGCATGATTCTTAAAACAATGATTTAAAAATACAAATTTCTTTGATATTTCGAAAATGTGTTCTGCATGCTTTTTTTGTGCGTTTCTTACAGTACCGGAGATATTAAGAACTTCATCCAAATTTTAATCTTTTCAAGAAAACGAAGATTTTCTAAAATCAATATATTTGTTTTCGTTTCACAGTTATCCGAAGATTGCTAACTTTCTCAAAGAGAATTTTGCCAATTACTTCTTAGAAATTTAAGCTAAATTAAGTGCTTTAAAGTTTTAGAAGTCTAGGACTATTTAAAAATGTACAATTAAGTAAGCGAGAAAGGTAAAATCAAAGGCCAAGGCTTTGCATACTTCAAGCCCAATGCTTGAGTTGCATTATCCAATATCTAAGCCATGCCTTCTCTTTTAAATTTTGAAAAAATAACACAAATATCAAGTTTTTATTTGCAGTGATTTGTTGATATTCAGATCTTAACTTTGTACAATTAGGTTTTGTATTTTTAAAATTAATTTACAAATTTTTTTTGAATGATGATGTATCTATATATTTAAATATCTTGCTTCTCATGTGTCTTCATAAAGTTCCATATTATCCTGGCTGCCTGTATTAGAGATGACCATTAATTTTTGTTTTGTTTTTTAACATACAGTGATAACCAGAAAACTCTGAAGTAGGAAGTCGACTTTTAGACTCCGGTTATTGTGCAGTGTAATTTGCTTTGTAACAACATCACATGCACTTCAGTATTACTTTGATGTCGTCTTCCCTTTCTACAGTTTTCTGGTTATCACTATATAAGGTTTTTTATTTAATAAAAGGCTTCCCAATAGTTAAAGGTTTAAGATGTGTATCACTTTTAAAATGGTGTATTCTTAATAAGTTTGAATTTATGAAAATGTGCAAAACTATGCCTCTCAAAAATTAAAATAACCAAAATATATGAGTTATCAAAATTATTTTGCCATTACAAAACCATGCTAATATTTTCAAAAACATGTATATGAACTACGTTTAATTATATATCATATATTATCTTCTTAGATAAACGGATAAAACTAAAAGTTTAAACGATTGTAAAAGAACTGGTTTTGATGATAAAAAAATCTAGAAGAATGGAGCTATAAGCCAATAAAACGCAATTAAAAAAATATAACAAACATCTTAGCGTAAAACAAAAAAAACTTTAAAATCTCAAAAAAAAAACCTAAAACTGCTATACTTTAAACTTAAGCAGTGAAGATATTTCGATGTTTTGTTCATTATCAAGACAGGTGAGCCAATAAACTCAGATTTTCTAATTTCGTTTTCCTATACCTTTTATATTTCAAACTATTAATTCTGGTAGATAAAATAGTCTAAGTTTGAAATATCAAAGGTTTACACCATCAGATTGCAAAGATATAGGGGTTAGAAAATGTTAGTTTGTTGCAAAAACTCAATTCCTTAGCAAAAAAGTTGAACAAACAACTGTTAAAAAATTCTAGAACAAAAATCTAAAAAAGAAATTGCCTCAATTCCTTATTGTTCAGTATTAAATTGACTGCTGTTTAATTTCAAGTGACCCTCCATACACTGATGCATGGGTAAACCCTTTAAAAAGTGGAAGATATTATCGTTTTCCTATACAACTTTTATAGAGACAACAATTGAAAAAAAATCAATATTAAAAGTTAAATTCAAAGATATCTTTATGTTCATACAAAGCTTTTATGGGTACCATATGGGTTATTCGAACATACCACTAAAAATGAAGGAACACTTGAATTTACGCATAACTGTCCCTTTAAGAATGTAAAACATGAGGAGGTATTGAACAGTCCCTTTAAGATTGGAAAACATGTGGGGTATTGAACAGTCCCTTTAAGAATGGAAAACATGTAGAGGTATTGAAAAGTCCCTTTAAGAATGGAAAACATGTGGAGGTATTGAACAGTCCCTTTAAGAATGGAAAAAATGTGGAGGTATTGAACAGTCCCTTTAAGAATGGAAAAAATGTGGAGGTATTTTTAACCGACAGAAGCTAAAAAATGTCGATGTTTACCTGAGTATGTTTACCGGCACCAAAGGGGTAATTATGCCCAAAACTTCCAGTACAATTCACAATCTTGATAAAATAGCTTTAAGCTTATTGTTCATATTATATTAAAATAAAATTCTTAAACTATCTAGAATTGATACCCGGCATTTAAAGTTATTTTGGAAGTATATCTCAATATTCTTTACACTTTATGTCCGTATGCAGGGGCGCAACTAGCACTTTTTGAGGAGGGGGGGGGGCGAAATTTAATTTTTGAAGACTTTTTAATTAGTTTTTTTAGGGGGGGGGGGCTGCAGCTCCACCCCTCTTGTCAACAACTTTTTTAAATGTTTTAAAAGTATGAAGTCGAAAATATTTAAAGTTTTCAATTTGGCTCTATTGCTATAAACTTTATGGCCGTACGTTTATCTCGTTCTATACACTTTATGGCCGGACATATACCTCCACTCTATACACTTTATGGCTGGAAGTATACCTCTCTTTTATAAACTATATGGCCGGACGTATACCTACACTCCATACCTTTATGGCCGGACGTATACCTCTTTCTATATACTTTATGGCCGGACGTATACCTCTTTCTATACACTTTATGGCCGGATGTATGCCTTTCTTTTATAAACATTATGGCCAGATGGTTACCTTTCTTCTTTACACTTTATGGCCGGACGTATAACACTTGACTATGCACATTATGGCCGGATGTATACTTCCATTCTTTACACTTTATGACCGGATGTATACTTCCACTCTTTACACTTTATGGCCGGATGTATACCACTCTTCTATACACTTTATGGCCGGATGTATACCACTCTTCTATAAACTTTATGGCCGGATGTATACCTCCACTCAATACACTTTTTGACGTATATCTGCACTCTCTGCACATTATGGTCATATATCTCCATTATACAGGTATTCATGTAATCATTTAAATATAAACCTCCATTCCTCCAATGCATACTGTCCATAGATCACAGCTCCAGTCCTGCACACCAAGCAAGATAAACCCAGGAATCCCAATATCTTTGTTACCATATATACAGAGATAGGTACTGCAGTTTCTGGGAGGAATATAGCACTGAGTGGGCTTACATTCCTTCCAGAATTTGTGGTACACTTTAACTATGTACCAGAAGATATGGAGGTTCTTGGTGTATCTTCATTCCTTAACGCCATCCATATCAGTTTTCCAGGGACTTGAGATTGAAGTACAATTAAACCCATCAACATATCTTCTTAAATAAAATAATATTTAACAATTTGCTATGAGAAGATAGAGAGTATTTATTTTGAATACAGAAAGGACATTTTATAAATGTAATAATATTGCATGAAAACACATTTCATAGATAGAAAATTTAACTTATAGGACATTTCATAGACAGGCCATTTCGTAGATAGAATTATGTAGTTTGTACTTTGTACTTTCAGCCATTTGTTTTTCAGGAGTTTATAATGGCGGCTTAATTTTCCTGTTCTGCACTATACTGTACTGTACTGTAATGCACTGTACTGTACTGTACTGTACTGTACTGTACTGTACTGTACTGTACTGTACTGTACAGTACTGTTTTTTCTGTACTGTTTTGTCTGTACTATACTGTACTGTACTGACTGTACTGTACTGTACTGTACTGTACAGTACTGTTTTGTCTGTACTGTTTTGTCTGTACTATACCGTAATGTAACTTATTTTATGGTTCTAATGTACTGTAACATATTTTTCTGTTTAAAATTCGGTGATGGTGATGGACCAAACCTCGGTAGAGTAAAAAAGTAGATATTAGTTCCATATTATTGAAAATATATTTCGGTCTGGGTTGACCCTCGTCAGTTCTAACAATATAATAACCATCAAAATCGATAAAAAAAAAAAAACTACATTTCTGGTCTTACAGTTGAAAGTTCCATTAATCTCAATCTTCTTGCTGGTATTAGAGGATTGTATAACTGTTCCAGGCTCTAGCTATTTAGGGACAAGTTGGGCAATTTAAACCACAAGGTTTCATACCAGGTATTTATAGCCTCTTTGGCCTCAATCTAGGAGGATCTGGAATTTTGGCTCGGATGAGTTTATCCCTGAGATTAGGAGGTCTCCTATAGGTAATCATAGGTGGATTTTGAAAAACCTCCTTCATCCAAGAATCCTGGACCATGGTTCTCCAATGTTTCTGTATGATGGAGGAGATACAAGGCAGCTGGGGATTAAATAAGATAGAGAATATAACTCGATCTGGTTTCTCCTTTTTCTCCCCTTTCTTTAAAGCATCTTCTCTAGGTATAGCTTTAGCTCGGACTATAGCAGAGTCAACAATTGAAGAATTGTAATCCCTGCTGAGAAGAAAATCCCTTAGTTTTAAGAATTGGGCATCCCTAAGTTCTGGTTTGCTGCAAATTCGTACAATTCTGTATGCAAGTGAATAAGGTATGTTGTTAGAAATATGTGCTGGGTGGCAAGATGATGGAAGTAGGTACATACATCTATCTGTGGGTTTTCTGTAGAGATCTGTTGTGATTTTTCCATCTTCAATATACAGATTTGTGTAACCTACTTTATCATTCATTTACTATATTTTATTGTAACTTACTTTATTGTACTGCTTTTCTTTTCATAATAAAACCCATCATTGCTCGAGACAAGACTATCGTATGGTCCCAATCCTGAAGTGAAATACATTTCCTTAATAATAATTTGGTTTATAAAGACGATATTCCAATAAGCTCAAAGTTGAGGATTGCTTTATAAAAGAAATCTTCTTTTAAATAACAAAGGTTAACATTTTTTTTAACATCTTTTAGGTGAATGTCCAAAATATGTTATCAACATCATATTGGACTGCAAATGCCCGATTTACAACGGTACCCTTGAAGCCTTCATCAAATCAAATATATGGAAGATACCTTCGCGCGTTTTCACGACTTTCTTCATCGCTTTTGAGTAAGAAATGTGCTTGTCACTTTTGCAGAGAAACCGTGAATGAAAATAAACATGTCAAAGAAAACAAATCACGAATATATAATTTAGACTTGATCCGACAAAGCTTTAAATTGTGAATAACCCACATTTTGTGAAAAAAATCCTAAACGTGTCAAAAACGATTCACTTTGCCCACGCACATCTAAGATACCTAGTGCCTGGGTTAGGGTATTAGGAACAACAGTATCCCTGGTTCCGTGGAGGTCGATTATACTCAGAGGAGATCCTGGTAGGTCACCATATCCTAGCAGGGGGGACGCAGCAACAGGAGCTATGGACGCAAATATATCACTAAAATGTGGAGAATAATTAAAAACTTATCAACGTAATTTTAAGATAATCTTTTCGTCAAATGTTGGACAATCTTTAAAATATCACTATAACCCAAAGGTTGCAAAGGAAATTTTAAAATGTCTATGAATTAGGAACTAAGTATAGGGTAGTTAGTTAGATAAAATCAATGACCAAAACCCAGCGACACTTAAAAATCCCCCCAGTCTGAAGCATTAATGCAAGAAAATTAATAAAAAATAAGAAGCTGAAACAAACCTAAGTTTAGCGATGATTGAATATGACAGAATTCCACCATTTGATATTCCGCTCTGGTGAATTGATTTAGAATTAATGCACAATCTTTCTTTAGCATAATCAATCATTGATCTAAATAAAACTTTTAAGTTATTCAGTATAATCAATCATTGATCTAAATAATACTTTTAATGTATGCAGGATACAAAACATTTTTTTAGTATAATCAATTGATCTAAACAATCTGAATTGATTAAGCGTTTATACATAATCGTTCTTCAGTATAATCAATTGATATAAATAGTCTGAATTGATTAAGAGTTGATTCAGAACCGTTCTTTATTATTAATCAATTATTGATCTAAATAATCTAAATTGATTGAGATTTGAAAATGAACATTTTAAAATCATAATCAAACATAGATTTAAACAATCTGAATTAATTTAGAGATCAAACAAAACATTTGATTATCATAATCAATCGTTAATTCAAATCCATACTTCATAAAAAAGAAAGTTTTTTTTATAAAAAATTCAATCTGGCGACTATGTTTTGCAAAGCCAGTAATTTCATCAAACTTTTGAATTTGTGTTTAAAATTAGCCAATATATTATTTGGAAATCTAAAGTTATAATTGAGTGCATAGAGCCAGGACTATTTATACATATGTTTTGGTCACGGTGCATTAAATTGTAAGTTAATGTGTACTTCATGTTTGTACTTTTTTGGCGCCCTGAAGATATTGTTTTAAAATCAAAGAATTATAGCAATATTAGCGTAAAAGTCGTTAAAAGAAAATTGTAATAAGCTAGAAAAAATAAACTGTCACAAAGAATAAACTTAGAAGTCATTTACATGTATTTCTCCGGACAAGGGTATTTTGTTCCACTAATTACTTTCCTAGACTGTACTTTGTTACACTAAATACATTCCTAGACTGTATTTTATTCCACTAATTACTTTCCCAGATTATATTTATGTTTAATCTGCAGATTTAGTACAAAAATATTCTCGAGGGGCAAAGAAACTTAATTTTTTTTAATTAACACACTTTTATTGTAAAATATCGTTAAAATTTCTGTAAAATTTGACAAACATCAACGAAAATATGTTGATTGCAATCACTAAAGATTTTCCCTTCAAATCAATTATATTTCAATAATAAGAATAACTTTTTAATAAACTGTTCTCCCTACAACATAGCCCGTACTTCCCGTAATCCCGTAAAACCCGTAAATCATGTACTTCTCACATGTAACATCCAAGAAAACCAAGGAAGTAATTTGGTAGGCGATTTTAGCAATATAATGAAGACGACTTTTTAAATTTTAGGTCAGTTTCTGATTTTTAAATTTAATTATTCTCAAAACAGACCAAAAATGAGGAAAAAGATCAAATAAAAGAGGAAACCAATGAACAAACTGAGAATTGAAAACTTTTCTGAAAAAACCGGAAACGGACCCCAAAAAAAGAGGAAACCGATAACCAACTGAGAATTTAAAACTTTTCTGAAAACCGGAAACGGACCCAAAAAATGAGGAAACGGAACCAAAAAAAAGGAAACGGATCAACAAACTGAGAATTTTAACTTTTTCTGAAAACTGGAAACTGGCCCAAAAATGAGGAAACGGATCCAGAGGAAACCGATTCAAACTGAGAATTTACAACTTTTTTGAAAACCGGAAGCGAACCCAATTAAATGCGGAAACTGATAAAAAAACGGGAAAAGAATCAGTGCCAAATTCTATCAGATATTTAGAAATATAAAGTCATCCCCGTAATTATGTATTTCGATTGTCGATTACAATGTTAGAATTTCTTCTAATTAATTTAAAACTAATTTGCCAGGTTGAAAAGCTGGATTCGAAGACCAAGACCTGGGTTGATACTGAACTCATCTTTGAGAAAACTCATGCCATTCTGTTTACTGGCACTGTCATCCCTGCTCATTTACTTCCTCCTTAAACTTATTGGAGAGATTATATAGAGTGTTTCGACGTCAGTTCAAGTGTCTCTTTGTGTATTTGTACGAAAATCTGAAATAAGGTGTCATTGGTTTTCAATGAGTAATTATAATAGTGGTTTGACTTGTGATTTTTTTCTGCAGAAAACGTAAATGAAATTTTATTAATTAAACAGTTTTTAAGGTTGAAAAACGACGACATTATTTGAGATTTAGGCATGTCCCTTTTTAAAAGGAGGATTACTTGAATTCAGTCACTCTATAATAATAATTCCATTGTAAGGTTTAGACTTGTAAATTGGCAAATAAAAGTTTTTGAAAATTTCTGATTGTTACTATGGTAGTTAAACGAGGTATGGCTGGTTCAACTAATTCTTTTCTGCAAGTTGGTTTAGTTAATTCATTGTTTAAATAAGTGTTACTTAGACTAAAAAAAGAAGATATGTGAAATTTGAGTATGTTTATATAGTCTAGGGTNTTTATCGCATTAAGCCTATACCCCCTTTCATTTTTCGCGAACACTACCTTTAAAAAACAATATTTTCTACATTTCTCTTAACGATCCAAGGCTTTATTTTCTGAACGACACCATCGTTCATGAAACAAAATTTCATTCTCACCACTGCATTGTTATGCAGAGTTGGGCAGGACTTATTTGACTGGTGCTAAGATGAGTAAGAATATTTAAATCGGTGTTGTAATAAAGATTTGAAAAAGGACGGAAAGTCTTCAACATGACATTCACCCATAATGTATATTCCATGGAACTTCTTCTATTTGTTGCTTCATGCATACTTACAATTCTGGGGCATAATTTGGCCCATAAAACTGCTTTCTGCCTCGGCTATAGAAATGTTGTTTCGCTCCTTTCTATACAGCATTGATCCTCCCCTAGTTTCGCCCTTTAAGTGTACTCTTGATATCTACCAGATAAGAAAGGGTTCAACACCCTTGCGGGTCTAGCCTGTTGTATAGTCAGGCTGCAAACATACTAAGGGTTCAATATCCTCTTGGGCTTGGGATAGATTGTTTGGCTTTATTCTTGGATTATATTGTTAGGCTTTATTTCTCCGCTTGGGAGCAAAGAACTGTACATTACTATAAACAAGTTGAGAATCCTTGGGTCCGGTTCCCAGTAATACTAATATTTTCAAACACTTGTTTTATTCGATTTATTTCTTATTATTTTTTCTCATTAATAATCTTGACATTTTAGATTTTTAGCACTAAGTCACTATCTCATAAATTTCAGCAATAATAGGAAATTGTTGTTCATACTTTGTCCTGTTGGTATCACAAATGCTCCCCTGGGGTCCAACAGATTTAGAACAATTAAATGTCCTTGATCCTTTTCCAGCCATAGTATCAGTCATTCCATTTGGGGTAATAACAATGAACCCATCTGGGTCCTCATCAGCTACAACTAAACAATAAAAATTATTTCATTTAGATGGGTTAACTGTTAAAGCTAAAACCTATTCTTCGTTTAAATGGTTAGGGCTTCAAAAAGGGTTTAAATCAGAATTCCGTTGCGCGGAAATGCAAGAAATTGTACACAACTGTTCTTAAATTGCAGGGAATTGTGCAGAATTGTCCCATCGTGTTGGAAGTGGGGTTTCCAATCGCAATTCCACGCAACTGTTCTCGAATTGTGCGCAATCGTACGGAATTGCGCAGAATTGCGTGGAATTGTGAGGAGTTTACAGGGCTTGCAATTGAACTCAAGTAAAATCCACTTGCATTGATATACCTAGGGTTTCCAATCAGAATTCTGAAAAGCTTTGAATTTGATGTAACTTTTCATATCAGTGATTGATTTCAACCTGTTTATCTTTATTTTTGTAAGTTGAAATTGCCATGTGTGCATGGCAGGTCAATTAAAATTCCGCTTACAGTCCCTTTAAAGAGACTGTTAAAACTGCCATCTTTACATAATATTCTGATTTATTTATCTTTTTAATCTAAAATTCTGAATCCATTGTTAAATTCACGTTGCCAGTGATTTTAAATCTGCTTAATTGAAAAAATTATTCGATAATTAGAAATGAAATGGCGCCACTTCTGGACCCGCCACCACTGCGCCACTTTCGCGCCACCTGGTGGCCAAATATGGCAATAATTTTTGCTTAATTTTAAATAAATTCACGTGCAAATCAAATTTTAAATATTTTATTCAAAATTAAGGCTGTCATCGCACTATATAAGAAATCATAAAAAAATAAATTTTTTGAACTGTAGTGTTTTCAAAAGATTTGATTATCGAACATTTTTATATTGAATTTATATTCATAATTTCTTGTGAAGAATATTTTCTTTAATAAGCAAACCTGTAAAGTTTGAATCCTTTTCTTGAAAAAGGGAGTTACCACCCACTCCATGAAAGTCTAAGACCAAGGGGGTTGGAACATCCTTGCGCACAAAACCTCATTGGCACATGCTCAACTGGGAAACTTATTTACATTGTACAAATTTTAATAATGTTATGTATATCTTTGTTCTTGTTTCAGAGGTGCAAATGATGTTTTTATTATGGAGGGGGTTGGGGGGGTTGGTCTTTAACTACACATTAGATTTGATTTTGGAATAAATATAATAAAATTTTAACATTTCTCTAAAAAAATGCAGGTAATTTTAAACCATTTGCCACAGTTTTATTGATTTTTTTTCTTCAAACTCTCACTTTCCATCCCCCTTCCCCCCCCCCCTGCTTAAAGAAGGGCAGATGACCCCCCCCCCTTTGCGTCTCTGTTAATTCTAATTCTAAAAGTTGTCTTTTTTAATCATTGATTCAAAGCGCTAATCGTAAATTAAAAAGGTTTTTATCAATTTTAATTTTGAATAGACAGATCTAAATTAATTCTTCTAAATCAATATTGAAAATTAATTACTTTTTCTTTAAAAAAAGATCATTAAATATTAAGAAATCAAATTTTTTATGTTCTAGCTCACTGATTAAAATTTAAAAAAAAAATTCTCCTTAAAAAGTGTCATTTGGTTTTCTTCCGCAAGGATGTAAAGAGGCTTAATAGGCTTTTCCAATTTGCTTGGGAAAAAGGCATTAAAAGTCATAAAAAAGCTAACATTTTAAACAAAAAATATATTTTAAATAATACAATAAAAAAGACGTACACGCCATTTGTGCACAGTGCTGTGAACACAGACCCATTTCAAATCTGATTGGTTTGAAACTTTATCAAATAACAAAAGATTTCTAAAATTCTCAAAATTAAAAATAATTTTGCAAAAATAATTTTTAATTTGTTTGGATGAGAGTTTGCCTTGTTGTATTGAAGAGGAATATGAAGTCGAAAACTTCTCTTTACTAAACCAAGCAAAGGGTCTGATACCTGCAGATAGAAATTAAAGGGAGTGTTCGACTAGTATTCTAACTTATTCAGATATAGATTAAAAGGAGTGTTCGACTAGTATTCTAATTGATGCAGATATTAATTAAAGGGAGTGTTCGCCAATTATTCTAATTGAAGTAGATATAAATTAAAGGGAGTGTTCTCCTTTTAAACTAAATGATTCAGATATAAATTAAAGGGAGTGTTCGCCTATTATTTTAAATGATGCAGATACAGATTAAAGGAAGTGTTCTCCTGTTTAACTAAATGATTCAGATATAAATTAAAGGGAGTGTTCGCCTATTTTACTAAATGATTCAGATATAGATGAAAGGAAGTGTTCTCCTTTTTAACTAAATGATTCAGATATAGATTAAAGGGAGTGTTCTTCTATTTTTACTAATTGATGCCAGGTTGATCGAAACTAGGGTTTCCAATCAAAAAAATTTTCCGAGAAAGTCGTGCCATAATCGCTCAAAGATGAAACCTTTAGAGTAAAAATTGTATTAAATTTTGATAAAATTTCGCATTGATACGCAAAAGCTATTTCGCGCACATTATGAAGAACATCTTGATTTTTGTGCATTTCGTTGTTCATGCTTTTTCGTTAAATTTCAAGAAACAATTTCAGTAAATGAATGAATCCAAAATTAAACCAATCAGAGTCCCACTATACTCTCATCCGCACTTTGGGCGGTGGCCTCACTTCTAAGGTTGTAACTTTTAAGACAATTTGGCACAGTCGACGGAGATAGGTACCAAACAAACATACATCCAAACAGGAGAAATGTGTACATGTGTACATACCTACATAGATTAATAAATAGATGAGACGCACATCCACTGGCACCTTTTAGCGTTTTTTCAAAACTTATATTATTACAAATTTTTTTAAAGAATGTAACCAACATTTTTACTGCGTCTAAACTACAGTGGCATATATAATATCAATACGATGAAGACGAATTTTTTATTGAAGTTTTGATTTTTAAGCTTTTTCCGAATTTCAAGTTTATACGTAATCAACGAGAAGCTTTTTAATTGACAGCTTCTCTTTACTTCTAGATTTATATGTATCCAAGCTGTTTATAACAGCTTAACATAAATCAAAATTGAAAGCAAAAGTCGTCTTCATAGTAGTGATGCAAAAGTCGTCTTCATAGTAGTGATATATGCGACGGTGACTGTATAGAAAATGATAATAATGTAATTGTGTTCATGATTAAAATACTGCAGGTGTGCAAGTTGTTTTTACTAAAACTTATTCACATCATACTGTCCAAATATTTAAATCTTTTATATTTGTGCAATAATATTTATTTCGAATGAATTCGTAATTTGGTGCTAACCTGGTTTCGTAATAATAGGCAAATGATGCGAAATTTCCTGCAAAAAAGTCATCTCGTGCAAAAACGCAAAACGGTTGGGCAAGGAATCTACGTTTTGTGGAAACCTAGTTTAACTACATGTAAGCATAGCCTGGCCGTCTTCACTGTACACGCAAGGCCTTAAAGTCAAAGTATAAAGATAAAATGCATAATCCAACTTTTCAAGGCCAACTCACTTTTGAACTGTAAGGTAACTCTAGTGAATGTGCTGGGGTAGTTTAAAACATTACAAAAGATTTGTCCGGAAAATGTAAAAAAGTTTACCTGAATGTTGACCAGGCTAGATTGACCCCTAGAGAAGGGTGGCTCTACCTCCTGACCGCAACCTGAACCAACTAAACACAAAGAAGGGACTATTCACGAAATTCATTCTTTTCAAGAGTCCCATTAATGATTCACAACAGAAAACCTGTTTCCAAGAAAAATTGGATTTTCTTTCTGAAAAGTATCTTGTGTATGGCCATGACAAAATGGCCAAATATTGTGCCAAATATTGTGCCAAATATTGTGCCAACATTTTGCCAAAATCCAGAAAAAATGACGATTTTAAGGAAAAGGTATTAAAGGGAACTGTTGCAAATTGTTAATGGTGATTTTTAAATAATGGATTGATTGAATTTAGTAAACAATTCCTTTAACTATTTCCTAAGAAAATTAGGCTAATTTTAAATTTTAATACTGTATTTAATGTATTTTATAATATTTGAGGCGAATGCTTATTTAAACTTATATTTATTTAGATGAGCTCTGCGCTAATTTTAAAATGTATGTTTAAAGTGAGCTTAACACTGAAATCTACTTCAAAGATATAAATAGTAATAAACATTAAAAGCAGTGTTCGTAAAAAATAAGAGGAATCATAAGGGCTGAATCCAAATAAAATTTGGATTCGATCACTACTTTTTTTACTTCTATATATCGGGTCAGAAGAAGTAAATGATTGAACACGTGATAAGAACGGAGAAGTACAGGGTTAATCACAAAGGATGAGACTTCAAAGACGATTGTACAGAATTTATACTGTCTGTCTCCTTATATTTACGATTCCCTGCAACTGTAAACTTGATTGTTTCTTTGCCAAATAATTAAATAAGCCACTATATAACTATATATAAGGCAGAATACATAAATTAACCTATGCATCCTATGCAGCCGTATATAAACTTGTATATTTTTCTTATACAGGGTGTCCCAATAAACATGGGAATTCAGTGACGAATTCGATATCGTCTTTATATATAATTCTTTGATTTAGTATAGTGATACCTACTGAGAAAGCTGTAATCTGTAAGAGTTTCGTCTGCTATGTTCACATTTTGTTTGTTTATGTTTTGACTGCATACGGTTGTACTTAGCAAAACAAGAAAATTACAGTATACAACCAGAGTAAACTTGTCCGTCTTCACTGTTCATCTTGCAAAAACAGACACATCTTTACAGTCTTTTACCCTTTTCAAAAATACACTCTAGCAGACATAGTAATATTATGGGTTTTGAAATTAGGTATTACAATGCTAATTCAAACAAAGACGATATCCAATTCGTCACAGAATTCCCATGTTTTTTGGGACACCTGTACCTATATGCATGCTATATATATGCAGCCATATATAAATTTGTATACAAACGTCTATAAGTCTACGCATCACTGTTGAAACATTGTTCACTGAAAACTACAAGTCTCGGAATTTCCTAAATGTGGTCTGACATTTTTTTACCCTCAAAATTAATATGAAATCTTTAATATCTCCGTCAATTTCAAAGATACAAAGATAGTAAACCTCATTTTGGAAAGCTCATTAGACTTTTTTTGATGCACTTTATTTCATTTATCAATTATGGGAAATCAAAGACGATATTCAAGTCCTCTCTCAATAACCATGTTTAACGGGATAACCTGTAGTTAAAAAAACGTTTATCTCACTATAGAATACTATACATAAAAATATATATGTTATTATTTTTCACTAATTTAGATATCTTTTGTGTATGGAGTACGAGAAACTAAACACAAATCAAATTGTTAAAAACTGACATTTAACATCTGTTGCTTACATCTACCTTAACTGATTAATTTTGATTTTTTAACAAACAAGTGTTTAGACTGAGTAGGGCTGGGCACCTTAGTAAAAATGTTTAGACTGAGTAGGGCCGGGCACCTTAGTACAAGTGTTTTGTCTGACTAGGGCTGGACACCTTAGTACAAATGTTTAGACTGAGTAGGGCTGGACACCTTAGTACAAATGTTTAGACTGAATAGGGCTGGGCACCTTAGTACAAGTGTTTAGACTGAGTAGGGCTGGACACCTTAGAACAAGTGTTTAGTCTGAGTAGGGTTGGGCACCTTAGTACAAGTGTTTAGTCTGAGTAGGGCTGGACACCTTATTACAAGTGTTTAGACTGAGTAGGGCTGGGCTTATTACAAGTGTTTAGACTGAGTAGGGCTGGGCTCCTCAGTACAAGTATTTAGACTGAGTAGGGCTGGGCACCTTAGTACAAGTGTTTAGACTGAGTAGGGCTGGGCACCTTAGTACAAGTGTTTAGACTGAGTAGGGCTGGGCACCTTAGTACAAGTGTTTAGACTGAGTAGGGCTGGGCACCTTAGTACAAGTGGCGTTATTTCTGGTAAAGACTGAATTTTTCCTTACCTTAAAAATATTTTTTAAAGACGATCAACACATCAGCATAGGCATAAATAAATGTACAGTAAATGTAGTAGAAAATCGCAATAAATAACAGTTTTTTAGCAAAAGTATAACAACTATTTCCCCAGGGAGCGAGAAGTTTACTAATATCACATAAATAGGATTAATATGTTTAGGTTATAAACTATGCCATGATGTTTTTCAAATCTTGAATTAACACCTGCATATATATTTAATAAGCATTAAAAAAGTAAAGACATTTTTCCAGAAGATATTTGGGTATGTTTGTGAGTCAATTGCGGGATTGAGGCTATACATGTACCCGTACGGCTTGCCATCCCTCCTCACCTGATGCCTAAATAATATTATTTTTGGCAACATTTTTCTCTTGTGGAGGAGGGTGAGGGGGGGGCTTGAAGTGGCAAATATTTAATATACAAGGATAATCTAAGATCTGGATTCTATTCTCTACTCTTTTTTTGCTGTAATAAAATTCCAACCATCTGCTCATATAGTTTTAACCCTCCCTTTCCCATTCCCTCCACAGCTTTGCGTAAGACACTGTCTGAGTCACAAAAACACCTTTTCAGTACCAATCAATTCTAAGTCACATTTTTCAGTCGCAATTACTTCACAGCCATACATTTCAGACCTAATAATGTCTAAGACACTTTCTAAACCAAAACTGTGAGACAAAACTATACCTCAATCAGGTTTTGTAAGGCTTAACTATGTCTAACACAAATTCTGAGTCACAAGCACAAGTCACAAATACGTCTAAGTCTGTTTTTGGAGACAAAATTATGTCTAAGACACTTTTTAAGTCTCAAATTATCAATCACAATCATTTCTAAGTCACATTTTTCTACACAAAGAATACCATATCTCAGTTCTTTTTTAAGGCTTGAAAAAGTCACAATGTTTGTTGCTTAGTCAAAAAGAATTCCATATCAATCTTTTTTTCTGTTCATATTAAGATTTAAATTTACCTCAATATTTAGCTCATTCAGTAATAATTTGACTCAAAAGTTGATATTTTATCAAGGAGAGTGAGGAAGGCATCAGATGTGATGGCTGTTGCTTTTGATGCTTTCAGATGTTGTTTCTGATGCTTTCAAATTACACTTTTGATGCTTTACTACACGGTCAAAGCATCCAAAGTGTTGAAATTGAAAGAATGAATACAGTGGCATGTCCCATAGTAACCTAGATAAAATATGTTATACATTGTCCATAAATCTAACTGCGCTTAGCAGAAAATACGTAAATCCTGTATTGCGATTAACCCAACCTTTGTATGTATATATATATAACTCCGTTAAACCCATGTTGTGATTAGCTTAACTACTTTTGTATATAACGTCGCAAAACTTGTAATTACGTCGATAAAACTTAATCTGCAATCTAGAATCCAAAGTATACTCAGTTGAAACAGACTCTTGAAATATTTCCAAGCAGGAGTAATCGTTCCTCCTTTAGCGAATGGTAACCCCAGTTTACAAGATCATGTCCTAGTTTAGTCATTGATAGTTTACAAGATCGTGTCTTAGTTGAGGCATTGATAGTTTATGAGATTGTATCCTAGTTGAGGCATTGATAGTTTATGAGAAATTTTCATAGTTGAGGCATTGATAGTTTACGATCATGTCCTAGTAAAGGCATTGATAGTTTACAAGATCATGTCTTAGTGAGGCATTGATAGTTTACGAGATTGTGTTCTAGTTGAGGCATTGATAGTTTACGAGATCATGTCCTAGTTGAGACATTGATAGTTTACAAGATTGTGTCCTATTTGAGACATTGATATTTTACGAAATCATGTCCTAGTTGAGTCATTGATAGTTTATAAGATCGTGTCCTAGTTGAGTCATTGATAGTTTGTAAGATCGTGTCCTAGCTGATGCATTGATAGTTTATAAGATCATGTCCTAGTTGAGGCTTTGATAAATAACGATCTAGGTCCCGATCAATCTCTCAATACTCTACTCTTACTCTAATAACAAGTCTTATCTGACTTTATCTCCAGCCAATCCTGGCTCTTTATACGTCTGTCTAAAACAACGATTCGTACTATACTAATTTATTGATACAGGTAAATATAGATTGACCGGACTGGCCGGTCAGGGTCAAATCAAAACATAGATAATAAAGATAGTGTAACGAAACATAGATAATAAAGATAGTGCAACTAAGTATAATCCCCTGAATTTATTACAGATAGTTTATAAGATTGTGTACGGTTTGATATTGATAAAAAAGTGACATTGAGTTATGCCTGGATTGATACGGGTTTGAGAACATTGATTTAAACCTGGATTGATACGGGTTTGAGAAACCCCTATGGAGTAGGGCATTTACTACATATCTGTCTATTTGTCTATCTGTCTAGCGATCTATCTGTCTATTTTTCTATCTGTCTAACGATCTATGTGTCTATCCTTGAATTGATTAAGTGACAAGTTATGTTGACAGTTGACATCTCAATAATTTGTTTTGACATGAGAGAGGTGCCCCCCCCCCTTCCACTCCACTCAATAAACATGGTGTCCGCCCCCCTTCACTTACACACCTCC